>NC_141329.1:17256528-17329028 GCF_037954235.1 Aulostomus chinensis | reverse complement strand
CAAAATGGTAATTTTTGTGGTTTCACTCACAAAGAGGAAACAATAAATTGAATGAATTCATTAAGGGCTTATAAAATCCACAAGATGGACTGGTATTGATTTTGTATGTGGGAATGTACATCTGTAAATTTACAGAGACTCAGGTTTTGTTTTTGTTTTTTTATTGTTGATGGTGATGAGAGGAGGATGATGTGGCGATGACACGTCATTGTATAGGTATTACATGACTAACTATGGATTGAAAAGTAATAACAGAAATGCAGTGGGTAAGGGATTGCTTGTCTTGTGCATTATTTTATTTGCCTTAGTTTGCCTTTTTGCACTTGTTTTATTGTCTATAGTTTTTGTACTTATGTCCATTTTTTGTATTGCCATTTATTTTCACATAGCCCTTTACTTTTAAAAGTCAATTATAGATTCTAGATGTAACACTACACATTAAAGTAACAACTGTCCACGATGTATGAACCAATAACATGACTTGCTTTGCATAATGTAGTATTAGTGCAGTGCCTGTTAGAGGGGCCATCACGTAATACCATCATATTTTATTATAAACCCAGAAAACCCTAGAATCAGATTTTACCTCAGGGGTCTTTACTAGCTGTGTGATATTTTCTGTATGTACGTTGTCAATATATCAACACAAATCTGATGTGAATTGAGTAAAGGGAAAAGAAAACTGAACAGTCAGTCCTACTTACTTTGAGAGGGACACTCCTCCAGCTTTCCCAATGAGCTCCTCATGGTGGAGGACAGCATCATTCCAAGGAATGTCAAGGAATTTCAGGAGAGTCCTCATCCATTTCTCAGGATGGAGGACCAATTGTTCATAATGTAAAGGCAGGCACTTGTCAGCTGCCTCCAGGCACTGAGTGTACATGGTCTCTATGGCCCGATTCCACTTGGTCAAACAGTCCCGGTAGCTACCCAGGTCGAATCCGGCAATGGTCACCTTTCGTGAGATCATGGAATGGACAGAAGCACGGCCATCACGAATCATGAGCACAAACTTGGCACGAGGAAATATCTTGGCCAGGTAGGAGAGAGACTTAAGCGCAAAAGGGTCCTTGTTGCAAAGGAAGTTTGCTGGCTCACCATGTTTGACAATGATTTCCAGCAAAAAGGCCTGCATGGCGGCGTCCAGCACCTCATCTGTCACTCCGGCCTCATCCAAACGCATCTTCTCCCTGCCTGAGCGGCTCCACATCTGCTTCATTGCCAGGATGCGTGGGATGACACGGGTTTCCTCACCACAACGCACCTCTGGGTGAGCATCCAGCATTGCCCTCATTAGCGTGGTCCCACTGCGGGGTACACCACCAATAAAGATAAGTGGCATGTCTTTGTTGTAAACAAAAGGTGTAGTGAGATTCTGGCTTGTCCGTGAGGTGGTGCGCATGTTTCCTCCTAGTGCTGACAGAAGCAGAATCCCACCTGGCTGGCTGTGCTCCTCAATCCGATGGTGGCACTCCATGGCATGGCGGCCCAGGTAGAAAACTGTGACAGAACTAATGACCAGGCAGGCCACCAGCAAGTTTTGTTTCAGTTTACCAATCATTCTAAAAGCCACAGGTAGGAGACAACCGTATCACCACAGTGCAATTTAGGGGGGGACGGAGGAAAAAAAAAAGAGGCAGAGGGGTGATTAAGGTTCCCAACCTTTAAGGTTGTCTGCTGGAAAGCGGGCATGGATCAAGCTCCCTGGAACACAGCAAGCGTGGAGTCCCCAGCTCCATGAGGCCTGGATAGTGACAGATAACACAAAGAACAAAGTTGGTGTAGATTATGTAGCAGAGTTAAAAAAAAATAAAAATTAATTTTAAACTAAGTTAAACAATTAACTCAAACAAAGATCCTGAATTGTCATTTCACATCTCAGAAAAAATCCACAACTTTACATGTCAAGCCTTATTTCTCATGTGCATGCTGAGAGAAATTATTATATTTGGATAGCCATTACTACAGGTGTGTCGATATAACCAAAATGCTTGGCGAGATCAGATTATGACCACATTTAGAGGTGGTCAAATCAAAAAAGTGAGAGAAACTGAACTACCCCTCAATAGTTTGTGAACACTTATTTAGAAAGTTTGTGCTTTTTTTTTCCTGTGAGAGAATGCCATAATTATTTATCCACTGGACAATCAACTCTCACTCTACCCCACCCATCTTTATATTTCTTTGCAGAACCATGTGCTTAAACTCTAACACAAGCAGCATGACTAGTTCTCATTCTGCCACACTAAAATTTGTAACTGTTAACCTGCAGGCAGTGATGGGCAAGTTACTAGGAAATTGTACTGAGCTGAGCCACAAGTTACTAGTTCGGGCGGCATGGCTCAGGGGTAGAGTGGCCATCTAGCAACCAGAGGGTCGCTGGTTCGATCCTCGACCCCGGTGACCATGTCGAAGTGTCCTTGAGCAAGATACTGAACCCATAATTGCTCCTGATGAGTAGGTTGGCGCCTTGCATGGTAGCCTCCACCATCAGTGTGCGAGTGTGTGTGTGTGAATGAGATGACAGTGTAAAGCGCTTTGAGTGCCGCTAAAGTAGAAAAGTGCTATATAAAATGAAGTCCATTTTACCATTTACTCTACAATAACTGAAGTGTCACTACAGTGAAGCTGGATACATTTGTAGGACAAACTTTATTAACTCAGACCACATAATCGATAGAATAAAGACTTGCTGAGTGTAAAAGAGATTCATCTCCATGGATACAAGTTCCTGCTGCCACAAGTTTCCTTTTCACTACAGGATGAGGTGGGCAGGCTGGACCCTGATCTTTATCACAAGAAGCACTTATTCTCACACAAGAAAAGTAAATTCCACAAGCTTGAGTCTCCATTTTCCTGCAGTGGATCAGTTCAGTGGGACAATTACATGATGTCACGTCGTACTTCACAATTGATTAAAGTGCAATCACAATCGGCGTATCAGCCTGTGCATTTATATAACCATAAAAAAGGCTGCAAATGCAATGGAAATTAAATAAATGTGCATGTGAAGGTGAACCTATCCTCTGAGAAGGTTAAGTAGTGAACCATGGTGTCAAGTGAGACACATAACAGTAATAAAATAATAGATTTCTGATAACTACTTGTACCATGGACATTAGATGTTTTGAAATTTGCAGGTTCAGTCAACAAACTGTCACGTCATCAATTACCATGATGGTTTGCATGGTAATTGAAATGAACAGAAATCAATGCGAGTCTGAATAACTGGAAAAAGGAAAAAACAAACAAGTCAGGATTGAATTAATTCTGATGCAGAGTAAACAACAGTAAACAGGATAATAAGCAAAACACCACCATGACCCAAATTCAAGAAGAATAAAATCAGAGCACCACTCCTACACTGACAGCTCTGACAGCCCAGATCATGTCTCACTGCTGTACAAATTGTGTTAGTTGTATCAAGGCTGCCCACACATTACACAGGAACCCATCTTCATGCTCGTGTGGCTGTTATTGTCTAATTACCATGGGCCAAGATGGCAGAACCTTGATAACACTTGGATGTTGCACGAAGTAGCAGACTAAAGTGACTGAGTTATTGTGAAAACATCAATTCATGTGTCTGACGCAGCACAAGAGAACACTCATCAACTTAGCATCCATCCATCCATTATCAACTGCTTGTCTGAAATCAGGTCACCGGGATAGCAACTTCAGCAGGGAACCCAAAACCTCCCTTTCCCCTGCAACACTGACCACCTCAAACAGGGTAATCTCAAGACATTCCCAGGCCAGCATGAACATGTGATCCCTCCACCTATTCTGCCCCACGTCCTCCTCCCAGCTGGTCATGCCTGGAAGCTTACCTCAACTGGCTCCTTTTGACGCAAAGGAGCAGTGACTCTACTTCGACTTCTCACTGTATCCTGAAGGGAGACCCCAGCCACCCTTCTGAGGAAACCAATATCTGCCACTTTTATTGGCAATCATGTTCTTTCAGTCATGACCCATATTTAATGACCATAGGTGTGAGCAGGAACCGACCGACCGACCGATAGATGGAGAGTTTTGCCCTCTGGCTCAGCTTGTCTTTTTGTAACAATGGTACAATAGAGACAACGCATGACCATTCCCGCTTCTTCGGCCCATCTCATGCTCCATAGTTCCCTGATTCAAGATCGGGACCCCGATTCAGGACTTCAACTCCTTCACTTGGGGTAAGAACTTATTCCCTACCTGAAGTAAGGAATCCACCATTTTCCTGCTGAGAACCATGGCTTCAGATTTAGAAGTGCTAATCCTCATGCCACCTGCTTCACACTGGGCTGCAACAAACCAATCCAATGTGGGCTCAAGGTCACAGGCCGTTGAAGCCAGAAGGACTACATCATCTGCAAAAAGCAGCGATGCAATCCTCAGCCCCCGAACAGCAACCCCCCCCCCCCCATGACTACCCCTTGAAATCCTGTCCCTGAAAATCACAAATGAGACTGGAGACAATGTACAAACCTGAGTGATAACTTCATATAACTACAAAAATGTGGGACAGTATGCAATTGGGATTAAGCAGACATAAAATTTTGCAAGTTACCAAGTAGTGCAATATTTCATTGCCTTTATATGCTGAATATTGTTGGGAGTGGAGACCTGACTGCTTTCATATATGGGTCCAACACTTGAAAATCCAGAAACCAGTTGCCAATTAAAGGGTTTGCAGTTTCATCAATACGATCAGATTATTAGGTGACAAATACCCATGTCTACTGCAGCGTTATTTCACCTGGGAGTGAATGCCGATTAAACCTGTTTCCATTGTAGACAGAAGGCCATTGTTAGCAGGTAATGGGGGGGGGGGGGGGGGCTTCCAGTACCTCCAATTGTGCACAACAGGGAACAGAATCAAGAAATGAAGTGAAAATTAATAGTCAGTGAAATATTTAATCTTTTGAACCTTTTAACTTGGTTGGCATTCTTATCAAGTAATTATTGTCAGAGCAGGAATGACTAAATCTAAAATTGAACTTTGTGAAACTAAATATTCGTAACAAAGACCTCATTCAACAAGTGCTTCGTGATGTTCAGAGCTACGGTTGTTATTATTAAGTGTTGATGTGGTTTTGTTTCACCGCAGCTCCAAGTCTCAACAGCTTCCACTGACAGATCAATGGGGAAAAAAATCCAGTGAGTGGAGTACAATATCAATAACAGGAGAGAGGAGCCTCAATTAATTTAACACTTACTCCTTTCAGCCCCAGTGCAAGGTGTAACATAACACTGGTCTCAGTCAGAAAACCACATTTCACCTCTGTGGGGACTACATCCCCTTTTTATTTTTTTCTGTGCGTGCTACAGTTTTATCAGTTATCCAAAAACAAAACATTTTTGGCTGCAACAGCCATATTTCTATTATAATGTCCCTATGATTTCCATCCATCCATTTTCTTCTGCTTATCCTGTTTAGGATCGCGGGGGGGGGGGGGGGGGGGCTGGTGCCTATCCCAGCAGCTTTGGGCAAGAGGCGGGGTTCACCCTGAACAGGTCATCAGTCCATTGCAGGCCCAACACATCTAGACAGAAAACCATTCACACTCACAGCTACACCTACGGTCAATTTAGAGAATCCAATTAGCCTAGTCCCCATAGTTCCCCATCCCACAATAAGCCCACTTGCATGTCTTTGGACTTTTGGAGGAAGCTGGAGTACCTGGAGAGAACCCACGCAGGCACAGGGAGAACATGCAAACTCCACACAGAAAGATCCTGTGCCCGAGCCAGGGCTTGAACCCGGAACCTTCTTGCTGTGTGGAGACAGTCCTACCCACTGCACCATACCCTACTATGACTTCCACAATCCCAAAAAGACAAGCAAAAGGGATGACCTGATCGATCAGCCGCCATTTATCATTAACAGATTTCATTACACATATGTGATTGTGGCTAGAAGAACATGAATGTTATTCTACCAGACTGCCAAAACTGATCACTAGTGGCTACCATTCTGATGCCTGCAGCATGAAGAAGCTTTCTGTCCAATAATCGTACTTTTTTCACTGTTCCAGTGCAAGGTAGGCGAATGTAAAAAAGTTGGCCACATGGAACTTTTACAAAGAGCATGGTGCATTTGTATGGTTAGCAGCAGAGGAAGTCTAAAAGGTAGATGGAGCAACAGCACTCAAAGAGCAGTTAACACAGCCCACATAAAAGAACACTTTCCACTGGGAATTTCAGTGACTTTTTGTAATTTCAACCAAAAAAAACAAAACAAAAAAACCTCACCCCGTCTATATTCTAGCAGTACTACACTCAAACATAATTCAGTCAGGCTTTGGAAATCAAAACAGGAGCAAAAAATACAACAATAACACCATCACTATCCATACTAGCTTTTATTACTGCAACCAAGGACTGTCTACAAACTCAAGACACTACACTCCACTGCTGTTTTGACAAGACCAGACACTTATTTCCGGTGCAGTGGCTGCCTCTGTGACAACAAACGTAAGGCACAAGGCTGGAAAACACAGAAACTAAGAAATTACACTTCAGAATGAGTGTTACGAGACCATGGACAAACACCATGCTGATATCAGGTGAGACAACCAATGACGTAGACCTGGCCTAAAAATAAAATCTTTTTTTTTGTTTTGTTTTTTAAACAAAAAAAAAAAATCAAGCTTTCCTATTTTTATCATTTTTTCTCTGCCCTAATCAAAAACTAACAGATGACAAATAAATGGCTTAAAACAAGTTTTAACTTTATTGTCTTTTGTGTTAAGTTTAAAGTGCAATCTGACAAGACAAAACATGCTTGTAGGTCAAATGGCAGACCACACTATTGAAAACACTTCCACAACATTTAGAAAGCTTTCTCTGAGTACATCTTATTTTCAACCTGGCAACGTCACAGTACAACTTCAAACTTGTAAGTGTAAAAGTCATTTTTGATAAAACTAACAAAACAATGACAACAAACACTACGCTGCATGCCTCTACTTTAGTGCTGGAATAAATTTGTCATGCTGCTTCCTTTGGTTGCAACAGCTTTTATACAGACGTTACAGCGAGCACTTGTTTGTTCTAAGTCTGACGCAAGAAAATTGAACCAATTCCATACAACAGATGTAGAAACACCTTACATTGGTACAAGCTCTGGCTTTCCCCCAGTCACTGCCATGTTTGTGAATCTACCACGTTTGGGTGGGCCCCGTTAACATACCCATATAGAGCGTTGCAGCGCATTAGTTCCGCTTTTGACACACAAAATAAATAATAAAAAATAGATTTTCATAAAAACACATAATCCTGAACTGTAAATTCCAATTAATGTATCGTGCATGTCTATGCATAACATAAAACATAAACGCACACCTGATGAGCTTCACTAAATGCATTCCCCAGCTGTTTACAGCGGGGTTGAGAAATTACAGGAACACACATCAACACCAATGTTACTTCTGGTATGTGATCTAGTCACACTACTCTGAACCTTTCATATGCCTCACAATTAATTTCCTACAATAATACGTACATTGTTCACTAAACACTGTAAGACTGTCTGTCTAAAGGGTTTAATTCTGGAAATTCTTAATGTTGAAAAATGTTGTTCACTGTAGGAATCATCGTCTTACATCACAGTCTGAGGACACCGCACACAGCCACACAATGCGTCTACCAATGTCAGTGTCAGATTATTGTCAATAAACTTAATTGTAAGATGTGTCCTGTTTAGATCTTCAATATAAAAATCTGCCAAAAATATCTCAGTACCACAGCAAAAAACATATAACATCAAGAAAAATCACAAAATGATATATTTGATGACAGTAATGACATAACAGAAATAAACTGATTTTAAATTGACATATACAAATTGTACTAGTGCTACTTTCAAAATCATAAAATCTTAGTTTTCAGTTTGATAGCTTATGCAAGGGGTTAATATAAATGACATGAACTTGAAGTCTGGCACTTCATGATGATAAAAGCTAAAACTAAGAAGGTCAGACCATAGAAACTATGACTAATAGCAGACAAATCCCGGATTGTTGAAATAAGAAATCATTGACTGTCCAAATATTCAGTGGCTCGGTCTAGCGACAGTTTGACATGAGTGAAACACACGGCTAAAGCATGTTAGCATCTTCAGCCAGCATTTCTACTCCCAGTTAGTTGTGACACTGAGTGCTCCATTCATTTACTTGGATATAAAATTGGTGTTCAAAAAGCACTGTGTTGTGACAGTTACCCAGCACACATACACACACAAACTGGTTGCTTTTTTACAGTTCGCCTTTTGCTTCACATATCACACAAGTTAGAATGCATTTCTGTCAAACGACGTAATTATATTCAAACACAATTTAAAAAATTAAACACTCCTACAGCAAAATGTTCTTCTCCTGGTCTGTCCAAAGTTGCACTGTTCTTACCATTGAGATTTTCAAGGCATGTTAGTCTGACATTAAAAAAAATTTGAGATGGGCTTATGTGGTCACATGTATTTTAATAGTCCTGTTTTAACCAAATTTACACAATGAGTGGACTTTTTCCCCAACCCTAATGTAAACATACCATCAAGTACATGAGGGACTTTACTTATCCAAATCAGAAAACAAACAGAGAAACATCAGCGTTTCAGAGCTTCTATTGTACATCCATTGTGTATACAGCTTATCTGTTAACTGGCATGGGGGGGTTGGAGCGTTGCTTCTATTATTTAATCATTTAATCATAATAGGTGATGATTTAACATGTTTGCCTTACATGCTTTGTTTAGAAAAGTAAACATTTTCAGCACTTCCATTACTATTTGGGCTTGCCTGTGAGTGAGTCCTTGAGCTGCTCTCTTTGGGAGAACTGCATAAATACTGTACAGGCAAAGGTATGCAGTTGTCAGACAGCTCCTTAAGTGAATGTAATGATTGTGATGAAGCAGTTGGTGTTCTTTTCAGAAAGTTTCAAACAAGAGTTAAGTGAGTTTCCAGATCCTGCTCTCCAACTGCGGAAGGCCACACACTAAGAACCCCCCCCCCCCCATCTTATACTGGTAACCAATCAATGGCCACTCTTAACTGTTTTCTTATCTTTGGGGGACAGACAGTGTATTATACACAGTCATGAACATATTTCAATGCATATTCAGAAGTATCATTAGGAAATGTTGGTTAAAAAACAGTGGAAAAAAAAAATCGAACCTTAATTTTTTAAAAACCTTTGTAACAAGTTAACAAGAGGAATTGCAGAAAGCTGGGTGGCAACTTCGAATTCAATTCAAATCAAGTGTAGCAAATCCTTCAGTCATGTGACTGACAAGCAGTTTCCATTAGCATCATTGTAGTCTTTGCAGATATTTCCCAAATTTGTGTACATCTTAAGAATGCAGCAACAAGTCAAATACTAGCTGGTACTTTAGAACAATGACCACATGTCTAACCGAAGGGAATTCCTCAAGACATCCTTTCTTCTTCTTCTTCTTTTTTTTTTTTTACAGTCATCTTTGTGCAGCACCACAGAGCTTATTTGATTTTCTCAAAACATGTTGATTGAAACACACCTACTGCACATTTTCCTCTTTTTTTGGTGATGTATCCACAGTTCTCATGCAATCCATTTGGACAATAAAATGGAAACAAAACTATCGTAAACCAGCAGGCTACAAATGGATCCTTTTATACTAAAAAATTCCTCTGATGCATGAGTAAAGTATTTCCTTTGTGGTACTGCTACACTGACATCTGCAGTGGAGACGAGGAAAGCATTACTCTCCTCTGCAGCCAAGGGAATAGTGAAGGTTAAGCAACAGATAAGATTCTGCATTAACATCACTAGAGCATTAACTATGTAGAGACGCCAGAATGGGTTTTGGTAGCAGAAGATTCTTTTTTTTCCATTGAAAAGACCAACAACATACTGCTGATCTCATGTTCGTAAGTTCTAGAGCGCAGGGCTCTTGACCAGCGTGAGTAAGTGAGGAGGAATCTTTTTTTCCAACCCGGTTTCGCGAGAACATTTCCACATGCAAACCCTGCACATTCCACTGTCGACCACGATATCAAGTCACCAAAATGTTTTAAATATGAATACAATTTACTGTTCAGAGAACAGGGCCCAGTTGATTTGAAGACATCATCGTATTTCCTAGTTTGATAGCACTCGTATCCACACAGCTGCAGCTGAGTTAGAATGCTCCTCAAAATTGGACTTTGAATTCCGTCCAGCTTGTAACAGAGCCCGGTTCTGTCTCTCCCTATGTTATT
This sequence comes from Aulostomus chinensis, assembly GCF_037954235.1. NCBI lineage: Eukaryota > Metazoa > Chordata > Actinopteri > Syngnathiformes > Aulostomidae > Aulostomus > Aulostomus chinensis. Next base: position 17,318,808 of record NC_141329.1, on the reverse strand, counting down.
TAGAGAACACGGGACAGTCAAGAGAACTAGTTTTAACTTTGCCGTAATCAAGATACCTTCTGCCCGGTGGCCTGTCCTCTTGCACTCTCTCACAGAGGACTCGTCCCTTAAGATTCTTAAATGTCTTCAACATCTTAAAATTCCGACATCGCGCATTTTTGTTGAACGATTCTGCCACATGCCGTGTGGGCGGCACGTACCCGATCCGTCTGTCATCGTACCGTAAGGCCTCGCTGTTAACTTCAATCCCGGCTGCATGCTTAGTAGACCCAAGCATCATTTGTACGTGATTCTAACAGACAGTGTGCTACTTCAAGCCTCTCCTGCTAATACACCAGTCACGGGTAATTATGTCCATGGCGCTAAGAAGAAGAGAAACGACGGTGAGGCTAAAGCAGTGGTACCACTACTCACAGCCCCCTGCCACAAATGTGCGTTTAATAGTCGCTGCTCCTGGGCTAAGGCGAAGGACAGGAGGGGAGATTTTGCAACACAACAGCGTCAAAAACCTACCTGATGCGAAGAAGACGGCGCTGGAGATTCTGGTCTAACAGCCAGAAAACCTCCACGCAGTCCGGCAGTGGTGTCAGGGGAGTACTGCCGTTCTCCGGAGTCACTTTCCGGACATTTTTAGAGTAGAAACCCTGTGTTGCTCACACATCGTCCAGGTTTGTCGACTGTGTGCTGAGCTACAAGAGGTGCAGCTGCCACCAGACTCCTCCAACGAGCTGCTCCACCAGTGTTGAGAAGAAGAGCTGTGATTAGTCCGGAACTGAGTGAGGGTTCTGTGTCCGACATTCTGATTGGTCCATTTGGTGTTGGGCGGAACAACCAGAGTTTTAAAAGAACAGTGCATGGATAAAGACTCCTAGAAGATGATAAGTTAGCCATTTCAGATATTTGTATGCAAACATCAGAGAAAATGTTGTTGAAAAGTTAAAAAAAAAAATCCGTACTTTTTAACTTTTGACCTACACCTGTTAAGTTACATTCGTGGGTAAAACAGATTTCTGATCATTTTGATTCTTAGTAATGTTCAAACCTGAGCTTAATATTTGTTTATCACCTTATCTTGAAACATTTTTTTTTATTTATAGAGTAACTACTCTTTAGAGAAAATGATAAGAGTTAGCATGGAATGTAGGGAATTCTTATTCCTGTTGTTCCCCCCATTCAAAAAGTACTTATAATATGGGTGCCCTGCATAGGTGTATAGAAAAACACCTCCACAGCAACGTTCAGAATTTTTTCAAAAATTAGCTCAGGCTTTATCTTTCAACCATGTACTGTATACTTTTGGTGAGCACATGAAACATATAAGGACCTACAAAAAAAGTCAATTTGGTGATGACCTCAACCCTACAGGATATCTGACATATTTTGCAATTTTGGCCATTAATATATTCCTCCACCTGTGTCCATCCATCCATTTTCTACCTCTTATCCTGTTAAGGTCCCACGTCACGGGGGCAGCAGCCTCAGCAAGGAAGCCCAGACCGCCCTCTCCCCAGCCACTTCCACCAGCTCTTCTGGGGATTCCTGAAGTGTTCCTAGGTCAGCTGAGAGATATAATCCATCCAGCATGTCCTTGGTCAGCCCTGAGGCTTCCTCCCAGTTGGACATGCCTGAAAAACCTCCCGAGGGAGGCATCGAGGAGGCATCCTCACCAGATGACCAAACCACCTCAACTGACTCCTCTCGACATGGAGGAGCACCGGCTCTACTCTGAGTCCCTCCCGGATGTCCAAGCTTCTCACCCTACCTCTAAGGGAGCGCCAAGCCACCCTGCCGAGGAAACTCATTTTGGCCACTTATATCCTTTGGTCATTACCCAAAGCTCATGACCATAGGTGAGGGTTGGAATGTAGATTGACCAGTAAATTGAGAGCTTTGCCTTTTGCTAAGCTCCCTCTTTACCACAATGGACTGGTTTAGCACCCACATCACTGCAGACGCCGTCCCAATCCACCTGTCCATCTCCCTCTCCATCTTACCCACACTCATGAACAAGACCCCGAGATACTTAAACTCCTCCACCTGAGGCAGGACCCTTCCCCCGACCCCAAGTGGGCAGTCCACCCTTTTCTGGTTGAGGACCATGGCCTCAGACTTGGAGGTGCTGATTCTCATCCCAGCCGCTTAACATACAGCTGCAAACTGCCCCAGCAGGAGCTGCAGGTCATTGTTTGATGAAGCTAAGAGGACTATGTTGTCTGTCCATAAAAGTTATGAACAGAACCAGTGACAAAGGGCAGCCTTGGGGGAGTTCAACCCTCATTGGGAACAAGTCTGACTTAGTGCCAGCAATGCGAACCAGGCTCTCACTCCTTTGGTACGGAGACTGAATGTCCCTTTGTAGGGGGCCATCCACCCCATACTCCCAGAGTACCCCCCACAGGATGCCCCCTGGGAACACGGTCATAAGCTTTCTCCAAATCCACAAAGCACATGTGGACTAGTTGGGAAAACTCCCATGCCCCTTACAGCACCCTAGTGAGGGTAAAGAGCTGATCCATGGTTCCATGGCCGGGACATAAAACACATTGCTTCTCCTCGATCTGAGGTTTGACTGTCAACCTGTCCCTCCTCTCCAGTACCCTGGCGTGGACCTGTCCGGGGAGGCAGAGGAGTGTGATCCCCCGATAGTTGGAACATACCCTCTGGTCCCCTTTCTTAAAAATGGGGACCACCACCCCAGTCTGCCCCTCCAAAGGCACTGCCCCCGATGTCCACACAATGTTGCAGAGACGTGTCAGCCAAGACAGCCCTATAACATCCAGAGCCTTTAAATTAATTTATGGAATATTTGAGTTTTTCACCATACTTTATGGTTGTGGTGAATTTTGATGATTCACTATGAAAAACGAAACTCCTTCCCACGTAATAGACTCAGTCATAGCATCACCTAGTGGCAACAGGAAACTACATTTTTCAGGCTGAGATGTGATGAGTCCCAATGAAAAATGTGAGTTTTCATGAAATTCACAACGAGACTTTGGTTTGGCAGCAATTGTTGACGTTTTGCCACGACACACAAAACTGTCATGGTCAACTCTACATGGACCTTATACAAATTATGCCTTGTGAAATCTTAGGTATTTTATAGGTCTGGTGCATAGTTGTGCAGTCATGCCTCAGCAGAGTCCCCTAGAAAGTTTCACAAAGTTCTATCTGCTTACATGTTTCATTTACTGTAACAATGAGTTACTTAATCATGCCCTTCAAATAATGTGATTTGTTAGATTGCACACAGACCTCATATGTGTCATCTTTCTCATTCTATTTGGAGCCAACAATGTTCTCAGTGACAGTTTCCTTGTTTCAGTGCTCTGTTTCTTCCTTTCTCTTTAAATCATTAGCATCTTGACCATTACATATGCAAGAAATAGAAATTTGCTTTCGGCTCTCTGGAAAGACAGCACATAAGAAAAATTTACAGTAAGAGCATTTAGGAAATGAAAAGCCTTAAATACAAATAATAATGTGCAACACTAGCTCTCTCTAGTTTTCAACAATTTTTGAATCAATAATAAAATAATCTCTACATTAAATATAACATTCATACAAATTCCCCATATCCTATAATAGGGCATATCATTTAGTAAAGAGCAATAGTCTTTAACATCAAATCAATGTACCTATTTCCTCAACATCATTGGTAGTAATACAGCTGATACTGTGCCTGAGTCACTCTTTCCTTTTCCATTGTAAATACTGTGAGACAGATATATTTGCATTGATATCATCTGACATCAGAGCAGCTAATGTAAACAGACAATACCTCTCCTCTCAAACCATGGATGTTAAACTGTTTGCAGAGCAACCTTAATCTTAGCAGATCAATGAACTAATGGAAATGGATGAGTAACAGATGCATGATTCATCTACTTTGACACATGGTAAATAATGATGTACTCCCCAATCAATCAACATTCCTGGCTGAAGTGTTGGATAGACGCAAGTCACACAATCTTGCCCATCGTATTACTGACACAGCTGACCAAAAAGGGCCTAATGTTGTTTGTCGTGTCAATTTTTTTTTCTTGTTAAGGACACAAGTCAAATCAAAGAGGAAGCACTCAGCATTAAAAGCTCATCAGCAGATAAGGAACAGAACAAAAACAATAGACTGGTTTCTGTGCAACGTTGCCAAAGAGATGATGGGGCAGAGCGTGACCCTCTCTACAGCATCATAACCCCTAAGCAGTGCCAAAATTCAGATTTTATGACAGGAAATTACCCCAACTGCCTCAATGGGAAATGTTTAATATTTCAAGGGGATCACATGATTATCCATCGTCATCTTCCGCTTATTCCTTACTAGTAAGGGTCGCGCGGGGGGGGGGGGGGGGGCTGGAGCCTCTCCCAGCATCTACGGGCGAGAGGCAGGGTACACCCTGGACAGGTCGCCAGTCCATCACAGGGCCAACATAGAGAGACGAACAACCACTCACAGTCATACCTACGGTCAATTTAGAGTATCAATCAGCCTCATCCCCAATTGCATGTCTTTGGACGGTGGGAGGAAGCCAGAGTACCCAGAGAGAACCCACGCAGGCACGGGGAGAACATGCAAACTCCACACAGAAAGATCCCACGTCCGAGCTGGGACTCGAACCCGGAACCTTCTTGCTGTGAGGCCACAGCGCTAACCACTGCACCACTGTGCAGCGATCACATGATTATGATCCAGGCAACTGAAAGAGATGACTGGGGTCAATGCAGTGTCTGGGTCTGCCCTTACAATGCAAAACTCATATCCATGTAATAAAATACTTTCTGCATATTGGCCACAGTGTTCACAGTTATTCGAATCTTATGGTCTGTATGCACGATTGACTGGGCTTCTTCTTGAGGTATGAGTATATACATGTGGACATAACTAAAATCCATTTGTGGTTTGGAATAGCATCAAGATGTTTACTGAGAACTCATTCACTGATCCAAGTCACGAAGGCAGGGGTAGGGAACCATGTGCCATGGACAGCCGTGTGTATGCAGGTTTTTGTTCCAACCAAACACTTTCACAGGTGATTCCACTGATTAACCCATCTTCAGCCACAGAAGAGTGTTAATCAGTGGAATCACCTGTTAAAGTGTTTCGTTGGAACGAAAACCTGCATACACACGGCTCTCCATGGCACATGGTTCCCTACCCCTGCACTAAGGTGTCCACTGTGACTGGTACAGCTACATCTTAGTCCCTGATCTAGCTGTCCTATGTCTCTCTTACAGTCTGTTCACAGGATTTCCTAATCAGATGTTGAGAGGATAAAAGAACTTAACAACCAAACAATACAACCAGGTAAATTGAGCAAAAGACATGTAAGCGAACCATATTATTCTGTTAGCTCACAGCTAACTCAAATAAGCAAACTTACTAGAGCAGATTCAGTCAGAGATCTTATATCTGAGAACTTATATGCTAGCAGTTCAAATAATGTGATACTGATGCATAAATAAAAGGGAAAAAAACAGGATAACTCTGAACAACATGAATACAGTACATCTATTTCAATGACTGAACACAGTCTAGTGAGGATGCCGAAGCAATTTGGCTCCCTGAATCATTCACACAGAATAATGCTGTAAACAAGGTACGTGTTTTTAGGTTTTAAAAGTGAAATGCCTTACAACTCTAACTGCACAGGTTAGGGTTTGTTGTCTGTAAACTTAATCCCACAGGAAATTTCAATATCCCTAAAAATGTCAGTTATCTACCCTTTTATGCCAAATATAGATAATAATTTTGTCCCGTGAAGATAACCCAACCCTGCAAAGGAGTGAGACTGCTTGATTCTGCTGCCGACCCAGCTGCCAGCTACAGCTGGTCCTGCTGTGCTGCATGCTGTGGAGACAAGCTATCAGCCTGTGACCCATTTTCGAAGTTAATGAACCTTTAGTGTTGTGATGGTGCAGCTGAGTGGAACTGGTACATGGACACTTCTCTTCTACAGGTCGACATCAAACAATTTACAATTACCTGACATGTTAAAATTTATCTTGTGTGGATGGTGACTGGGTTGATCAGTTTTAAATTGCGGCTGCTAAAAGTACATGTCCCAGGAACGTGAGAGGTACAGAAGAATTTGCTCTACTTCACATTTAACGTGAAGCCTGCCTGAGCTTGTCCATGCATCTCAATGAAAAACACAAAACCCAAAGTAAACTCTAAGTCAAGTTCAAGGTAACATTTTATTTATTATATAAAAGGGAAATTTATATGCTTACAAGATGTCCAGTACTATGCAGTCCCTCCAGAAAAATGCAATAATGCAATCGTGTAATTCACCGCATACTCAGCCAAAGTCTGCACATTTATGTGGGGGCCACATTTTTTTTTTCAAAAACGCCACACTTTCGCTGCAAAATGTGCAAAATATGCAGGGCTAGCATGATTTCATAATCCCTGCATTTAAGTTGCAAAAAAGTCACACAGATCTTTTGAGAAAGTTGAAAAATGTTGCGATTACATCACACTAGGGTCACCATTTTCCTCCTGTTGCCTTGGGAACATTGTGAAGTTATGTCATCAGAAAGCTGCAAACCCAGTGAAGAAGACATGATGATGTCTGCAAATTTGTCTCATTTGCCAACAAAACCAAGCTTGGAACTTGATTGACTCATCAAGGTTTTATAAGTTTGAGCCACGTGTTTGTTTAAGTCTGAAATAAAACCAAATGAGAGCTTTATTATTCCCAGCACTTTCTGTGACATAGTGTGCGCCACACATAGGAAGTAATTGGAAATGACTCTTTGCATTAAAGTTGTAGCCTAGTGAGAACAGAGTGTTGGGGAATCACTTTTTTTCCTTATTCATCAAACTGCAGTTTTTGCAATGTCCTGCAATTTTTTGCAAATTCCTGCAGTTTTTGCAATTTCCCGCAATCACATAAAATTGAATAAATATCCCGCATATTCCTCCCACAGTCCAAAGACATGCAATTGGGTACTAGCCTAATTGGATATTCTAAATTGACCGTAGGCGTGGCTATGAGTGTGAATGGTTGTCTGTCTATATGTGTTGGCCCTGAAATGGACTGGTGACCCATCCAGGGTGAACCCTGCTGCTAGGATAGGCTCCAACCCCCCCCCCCCCCTAACAGGATAAGTGGTAGAAAATGGATGGATGGATGGTAAGCGAGATTATCAAGGTACACCCCATCACTAACAAATGGGTGTAAAATGCATACATTTTGCATAAATAAATGATCATAAAATAATTTGCCTAATTATACATGATTTATGTCTTTGCATATTTAGTTATTTTCAATGTAACCATAATTTAGCTAAAGGCTAGATTATGGTTACAGAGATGGTTATTGTGTTATTTATTTATTCATATTGGATTCCTCCATACAGATTTGGAATGATAGACTGCATCTCAAGAATATAAATGATATCGCCATAGTCTAAACAGATACAAATGTAGATTGAACAGGTTTTTTTTCTTAAGATTAGTCAAACCTGCCGTATTTCTGTTTTTTAAAACAAAAATAATTTTCTTTTAAATACTGTAATGTTATCATGGTTTCAAATCAAGGAGCTTGTCACCCAACCAAAAACAAGAGTTAAATTAGATTTAATAATGATATCCGTATAACTGTTGGTCTATTTACGAGAAACTGTACACATTTAGTTCATGTAAGTTTAGATGTAATTTAAGACTAGTTTAAGACTAGACTAGAAGTTATTTTCTTCCTAGTCAGCATAATACTACTACTACTAATAATAGCATATGTGTGCATGTGTTGCCACTCAAAAAAAAATCATTCATGAAAATACTACATAGCAAGTGATGACAAGTAGTTTGTTTCAGTAAATTTGTGTTTAAAATCTAAACATGTGACAGCCTAATCATGTGCAGCTGTGAGAATCACACAGGTGCGGAGGGATTCAGCTCAGCAGGAACCCTCTTCAGGTGGATCTGAGACAGTACTTAAAGTCAGCCGCGTAGGAACATCTTACGTTGCAGCAATGAGGTCCTGGCAGCTTGTTGGGTTGAGCATTCTGCTTTCCTGTCTCAGGCTTTCACAAGCTCAATTTTTGAGTAGGAGAGCTCCAGTCTATGGGGGGCACCCACTGACACAAGTTGATTCCAAACCAGGAGCAGAACCAGAAAGAAAAAACTCCAGACAGTCTGTTCATCAAGCCAGCGGCTTCCAGACAAAGCAAGTCCAGCGGGCAGTTGAGCCACTCTCCTGGAAGTTTCCAGAATATCCAGTGGATCAAGAGAACAAGCCTCCTAGGCTTAAATTTCTAAAGCCAGTGGCACCAACCAACCGTGTTGCTCTGAGATGTGGTGAAAATAAAATCCAAGTAGAGGTGAATCGGAACCTGAGGGGCCTTGGCAAGCTGATCACCCCAGAGGAACTCACACTTGGTGGTTGTTCAGCCACTGAGACTGATGACTCGTCTAATGTGCTGGTCTTTGAAGCTGAGCTGCACAGCTGTGGCAGTAGAGTTGTGGTATGACTTTTTTTATGTATATATTACATTTGATTTGAAGTTGTCTTTTTAACCACTGTCTATTTCCTGCAGATGACTGACAATGCCTTAATTTATGCATTTAAACTGGTCTACAAACCCAAAGCTTTGGGATCAAGCAACATTGTTCGGAGTGAGAGAGCTGTAATTGGAGTCGAGTGCCACTACCCAAAGTGAACTTAAATCTGGATTGGACCCACATCACAGTATTGTGGAGAACTGAAGATGTGACATGGCAAATTTAAAAAAAAATAAACTGCTTGTTGGATTGAATCACTTTTCTCCATTTGCATGCTTCCAATCCACTGTGGTGACTGGTTACACTCCTGTGGCCTTCCTGGCTGCTGATCTGGGGCTTGTAGTTGCCTAGCAGGATTTTTGGGTGAAAGTTACTTCAGGGGTTGTTGTCCTAATTGTTCACTCAGTAGGACATCAACATGGTAACACATGCTGCATACTTAACCCATCAAATTGAACAGTAGCACTATGAACAAGAAGCAGAATAGTTTTTACATAATTTTGAAGGAATTTTTAATGGGAATAGAAACACTCATACTTTGTAGTTTCACCAAAAACCTCCTGACATTCATGTGTACAGGACTTATACAAACTGAACTTTCCCAGATTCAGTTATGTGGTAGTTGCACCCCTTGCCCTTTTGCTATTTCTTTGAAATATGTAAATTAGTGTTTCATATCTATGATCTGATTGAACCACTCGACCCCTGATTTCACCTACATCCTGCTCATAATGCTGATGTTGGCCAGCTGTGCTTTATAGCTGCATGGCTAAAAGGACATCTAAAGACTCTCAATTTTTGCCCTGAGTCCTGTTGTGCTTTGTTAATAGGCATTAGTTTTTTTTAATTACCCTCCTGAGTTTCATCCCCCTTCAGTTAACATGGGCTAGTTTAAGGACATGAGACTCACTGGTGATTTAATGTTAGCAGTTAGCAAAGCCATGCACATTTGAGTACTGTTTCTTAATCCTGTACATCTAGTGTAGTTGAGTTTATTTGTGAGTAAAGGGCAGGTAGTAAGACATTGCAGTTCACACTCACATTCTATCCCAACTATGGTTTGTTCAGTTTTGTAAAGTTTAATGACATCACTCTTGGTGTGTTTTAAGTCTTTCTATCCTGTAGTTTATTCCCAATCTTGGATAAATTTAATTTGTTTTGATTGGTTCTTGACTTGAGTGACGACTTGCACCCCAAGTTCAGTTGATTTATCTGAACTTCAATCATTAAACACGACTCTTTTTTTTTTTTACAACCTTTCTATCCATCCATCCATTTTCTACTGCTTGTCCTATTAAGGGTCGCAGGGGGGCTGGAGCCTATCCCAGCAGCCTTCGGGTGAGAGGCAGGGTTCACCCTGGACAGATTGCCAGTCCATTGCAGGCCCAACACATCTAGACAAACAACCTTTTACAGTCAAAGCCATGCATATGGTCAATTTAAGTATCCAATAAGCCCACTTGCATGTCTTTTGAGTGTAGGAGGAAGCCGGAGTACCCAAAGAGAACCCATGCAGGTACAGGGAGAACATGCAAACTCCACACAGAAAGATCCTGTGCCCGAGATGGGGCTTGAACCCAGAACCTCCTTGTTGTGAGGCAGCAGTGCTGACCACTGCGACGCCCACAACCTTTCCATTTTATTGTTACTTCACTTGCCCTGACTGAGCTGAGGGTTGTAATTAGGAAACCCATATGAGTCTTTCTACATGAAGCCCTTACCTCGATATCATTTAAACAGAATTCCTTAAACAAATAGGATGAAAGACACAAATGTGTAAATGTCCCTTTGCATGTATTTGTTAAAGGTTTTAACATTTTTTATTTGTGAATTTAAAATACATGGTTACAGAGTAGGTTATATATGTTGCAAATCACTGTTTTTATATACATGAATACACTGTACAAGAAAAACGCAAGTTTGAGGATAGTGAGATATCTGTGGATCACTGTACATATTTGTGGATTGTCTTCTGTGGGTTAAACTATTAAAATCCAATACCTTACCAAGTTTTGCATTTCACATCGTTTTTTTTTTTTTTAAAGATCTCCAGCAGTATTAATTGGACAAAATTCAAAATATGAGGGAAGTCACAAATATTGAAAACTCACAGAAAGCTATCCAGAAATGTGCAATATTTTGTATGGACAAATACATTCACAAATTCATAAATACCACTTAACATGGATTTTTCATGGCAATCTTTTTACGTTTGTAAAACCACAAACATTTTTAGTGAAAGAGAAACACATTTGCAGTGTTACATTGTGATTATTCGTTTTATTTTGTTTATTTGAAGGAACAAGTGAACACAACTCAACAACATACGTCTGTGGAAATAGAAATTTTTTTGGATCGTTGTACACATTTGCGGATTGTCTTCTGTGGGTTCAATATAGACTTCCTGAGGTATCCCCCTGCTGATCACAGTAATGCACTGTAAGACAATGGGCCAACACCACAGCCACCTAAACAGTTCCTCATACAAGTCATGTATCTTCCTTCCGTTAGCTTTATACAGATGCCTTGGTGTCCGTGTGTGTGTGCTGTTGACTAAGCATGATAACAAAAAGATAAAGTGATAATAAATTGTAAAACCACTCATTAGATGAACAATGAGCATTTCATCAGTGTAAAATTGAACACACTACATTGTGCAACCACACATACCACAAAGGGCTTTGGCAGGTCTGGCTGGAATTGAACACACATCTCAGTTTGGATCCATACATGAAGCAGGAGCTGCAGTTTATTTCTCCAACAAATTCACAACCAACACAGATTCTTGTTTTTTTTTTTTAAAAACCCAGATAAAACACTGATATGAAAACTTTGAAAACACTTCACAAACTGTATCGTCAACACATTTTTTCCCCAATATAAAACATGAATCTTGATAAAAAATCTGCAGTTACTAGAAAAAAACAGATGAACACGAGTTTGTCCAGAGAGATAAGGGTGTGCTGGTGTTTCAATAAATAGCCTCGTCCATGTTGTCATCACTGTCTCCTCCAAAGGCCTCTCCATTATCAAAATAAGACATTATGTAGTCAGTCTCCTGCAGAAATGCAAAAACATGCTGGTCAGACAGAAAATTATCAGTCATGTTACATCAATAGCTGTCAAATTTACGCGTAATATAAATGTTATTACACAATTATAACTCATATTGCCATATTGTACTACCACATTTGTCACAGAAAACGAATACATGTGCCATAAGTTGTTACTGAACGTGATTAAGAAATGTCATTTTGACAAAAGGTCTCCTCACTTCCTCCAGCTCTTCCTCATCATACTCCTCCTCAGCTTCAGCCTCCTCCACCTCTTCTTTCTTCTTCTTTTCCTCTCCTTCTTCCTCTTCGTCTGAGCTCTGCTGCTCTTCCCTTTTCTCAAGCATCTGAAAACGGAAGCCACAAGAGGTGGAAATATTTGTTTCCTTCAGATCTCAGACTCATCCTGTAAATTCATCAGTAACTAATCTCACCGCCAGTTTGAGTAGCACCTCCTCTTTTTCTCTCACTCTCTTCCTCTTCAGACCAGACTCAGGTTGGTTTGGGCCACCAACAGCTGCCGGCACACCTGAGAGGAGCACAGAAAAGGAACATCTTCCACTACCATGTCAAAACTTTAAGCAGTAACCGAGATGATGAAACTTTTTATTTTGAAAGAGGGTGGATCTCTTCTGCTTTATCATCATTCAACAAACTGGCAGTTCCACTTCTGTCTGAGTATTTGGGTCAGTGACTGCACTTACAACACCTGACATACTACATGTGCTGCAAGATTTAATATTCTTAGTACTTCAAGTTCTGGTCGCGTTTGCCATATGCAGTGTTTGCAGTTTTTGTAGTACTTCAAGGTCTGGTAGCATATGCCATATTCAGTGTTTGTTGTATTTGTAGTACTGTGCATACTGTTAGTTCTCAGTGTTTGTAATATTAATGGTGGCGCACCTCCTGGTAGCGTAGGTTGTTAAGTTTTTTTGAGAAGTGTTTATTTGGAGAACTGTGAGTATGTAAGAGAAAATCACGAGTACAAAATACAGGTCAATCTGTCACATTCATGCAAACCTGCTTAATGTCTGTATTCCTGCATGTACTGGTAGTGTTCTTAGTATTCATCACACTACATATACTGACCGTTCTTAGGAGTTTTCCTGAGGTGCAATCGCAATTCTTTTGGGAGTCTCTTCCAGTCTGAAATACCAACACATTTGATGAACAAACATCCATCCATCCATCCATTTTCTACCGCTTATCCTGTTAAGGGTCACGGCGGGGTACACCCTAAACTCCACACACAAAGAACCTTCAGAACCTTCTTGCTGTGAGGCGACAGTGTTAACCACTGCACCACAGTGCCGCCCTGATTACCAAACAATATAGCATTCTTCCCATGTGCAATCTCTTTCAACAACATTCGTGTCTTACCTTTGCACAAATACTGTACATGACAACACCAGTTGGTGGTGGGGCAAGATGTCCTATAGAGGGCAAGTGTGGTGTCATTTTACAGCAAAGATTGTTTATTAGGGCCTGAGCCTGAAGGTACTATTATGTTTTAGTTTACATTTTTTCTGATTGCTTGGCCACTTTTTTTTAACTATTGGCTACATTTGGAAAACTCAAAACACTAGCAAGAAATCCTTGCATCTAACAAGCAAAACATTATGCATCCGTCATCATTGTGCCAACAGTTCTTACAAAACTCTTCTAATTATTTTTTAAATTGTATTTTTTTTGTCATGATTGCATCATCGTTGTCAGACTGATCATAAATAGGGAGCAGACAATTGTTTATTTTTTTTGAATGCTGTGTCATCTCATATCTACAGTTCTGCTTGTCAAACCGGCTGAGATCATGTATCAGGGATCTTCTGAGGTAGTAACTCTCCATCTTATTGAGTGTGACCTCCCAAAATGATGAGCGCTCCCCCCCCCCCCCCCCCCCATTTCTTGTGGTAGAATCTTAACAACTATTTTTAATCACACAATCACTTGGCAACTCGCAGAAAATATTCTATGACCCAGCACAAGGGTCCCAACCCCATGGTTGAGAACCACTATCATAAGTTATGTATAAATCAGAGTGTCACCTGGAGTTGAGTTGCTCAGCACATCGGTCTGCTCACTGTTGTGATATTTATCAGAGTATCTCTCCACATCTGTTTGCAGGAAAAACAGAAAACTTTCACAATACAACTACAGCGGCAGTGACGTATATGTGTGTCCCATGCAGCAGCTCAATCAAAATCAGCATGACAAAGCTCCAAAGATTTAAAACAATGAACAAAAATAGAAATGCATACATTTTCCTGCTACATTAAATGTGTGTTAATATGTAACTTTTGTCTGCCCTGTGTGAATTCATGCTGATCGCAACAACACGTGTGGAAATTCTAATTCTGTATCCAGTTAGAAACACACCAAAGCAATATATATTTTATCAGACGGTGTAACGTTTGTGTTTTTGTAATCATAAGGACAAAAAAATTTGGCTATTTTCTCAAAGTCTCCACAAATCCAAATTAAAAGACTCCATATAATATGAAATGCCAGTTATTTTCTTGGTGCTCGTAAGCATCAGGAGCATTCGATAAACTTGTTTAATATGAGCTTCAATGTAAAGGACTTTCATTTAAATGTAAAGTTATGCAATATAAAATTCAGAGGAATACTTTTTTCTTTTTTAACTTTTTTTCTATGTGCTCAAACACCTCACCTTTCCCACAAATTTGTTTATATCACTGTTAGCTAGAATTTCTTTGTACGTGTGTGTGTGTGTGTGTGTTTGTGTGAGACCTCTAAGTGCAGCAGCAGGTTGGATGAAGAAGGGTAGACTCTTCATGGCTCCCCTGAACTCCTGTTTGAGAGCCAACAGATACTCTGCTTCCTCACCATCTGTAAGAGGGAGGGGTTTCTGCTCCATCACCTGGATTGTAATGAGCACAAACAAACAAACCCGCACACACACACACATACACACACAAAATAATCCATTCAGATTGTCAGCAGTACGTATCATCAACTTCCACTACATTCTTCTTCAAAAATTCTCTGAGAATCTCTGTGATTGTCATTGTTTTTTCTTAATATGTATCTAAATAATATAAACATGGAACACTAGTTGACTACTATTATTCCTTGTTTGAATTCAGCTTGGAAGCAAATACATCTCTCGTTTGGATCTATTATTCCAACAATGATTTGGTGCATGTGAGGAGGAAGTATAATAATCCCATGCAGTAAAGCTGAGCACAGTTCAACTTGATTTTCGTTGACATGGTGTCAGATAGAATCCACGAGAAATGCACTGAACAAGCCAATAGCCATTAATGTTTGCAGTGATGAGACTGTCTCTCACAGGAAACAGAGGTGTAGGCTGTTGGATGGATGGAGGTAAGCTGTCTCCTCTGTTTATACCGACAGCCTCCACGCTGAAACTCATCATCCTCCGACCTCGCCCACGCCCCGCCATGGCTTCAGATCAGGACAGAACAGGTGAGTTCAGATCAGGTCGGATCAGACTGGACCAGGTGGGTCAGCAGTTGGCCGGAGGTTTCTGGATCCTTACAGAAGAAACGGAGAAGATCACAAGTCAGTGATTAATATTATTACAACACCTTAACCCAAGAGTTAAACTTATTCCCATTGGTATTGTTTACACATTTGAGAGCTTGTATCAGCACTTTATTCACATTGGTATATTTAGTCAAAAATGGCACCAGTGATGCTGTATAAAAAGCAGCAGAGTGTTATTTTTTTTGGCTATAGACTCAATCAGGATGGTGTCACAAAGTGATATTAACAGCTCTGCCTCAAGACACAATTCAACAATGTTGATGTGAACATCTGATTGATAAAAATTCCATGTGATTGTTAAAAACCTTAACATCAAACATCGATCAATCAAACCCATCTTCAGCAGGGAGTGAAAAAATGGTGAAGACTTTCCTGTGAACACTTTTTTATAGCCACAAACACTCATACGCTGCAAACCTAGATGTTTAAAATAATTTGTTTTTAAACGATCATTATCCACCACCAAAGCCACCAAAAATGTTGGGCTCAGTCTGAGAACTATGCAGTGATTTGTTAATAGAAAAGCAGCTCAGTGCACCTGTGTAGAATTTCACGAGGATTAATTATCAAACAATTAAAAAATTAATTATCAACCATTTAAATCGGATGTAAATAATGATTTATACATTGTTACTTCAAGACTAAAAGTTCTCTGTGTATCTACTTCGCACTGAGAGCATCAATATCAGTTTGCTAGAGATTTCTGATGTTGGACACTTACATATGTTGATTTGACAGTTAAGATGAAGAAAAAGTTGGATTAAGAGTGTGAATTCAGAGGTCAATAGTGTGATAGATAGACAGACAGACAGATAGATAATGCTCCAATCATATGGTTTCTTAAAATGCTAAACATAATTTCTCTTATATGCCTCTGAGGACACACAAACTCACTATTAAATATCTGTAAATCTAGTTAATGGCTATGTTTTTCTGTGAAGGCACTTGTTTTGTGTAAAGGCCTCGTAATAATGTTGTAATAGTGCAGTGTCAACCTGTATTGCTTATGGGACTTAATGTAGTTACTGTTTCATAAATCACCCGTCCAGGCTGAACCCGCCTCTCGCCCGAGGGCTGCTGGGATAGGCTCCAGCCCCCGCGACCTTTAACATGATACGCGGTAAACAACGGATGGATGTATCCTAAATCATCACAGCTGATCAAATAATCACGTTAATGTTGTTAACGTCGGTTCAAGTCCTGTTGAGACGTTGGATAGTTTTCCTGATTAACAGGTTTCATATTCTTGTGTATAATAAATAAAGCATTACCAGTGAAAGCAAAATCATTAGTAAATGTGTGGACAAGGTTTTCCATCTCCAAATTCACGTTAGAAACGTTGCGCTTGTGGGTGACGAATCTGTAGACGACAAGATGCGGAGCATATTTACACTTAAATATAACTAGTAAAACTGGAGCAATGGGAGACAGACTTGGATGCAGTAACGTCACCTTAAGCAATCAGCTATCGAGCTATTTAGCCGTGTGGTCACCGTCTTACCTCCAAAACCTAGCTTCTTGGTCGGAGTCGCTGTGCCATCTTCTTGTCAGGTGTTTAAACAACGACAGTAATCTTATGTCGTGTCTCTTACAGAAGCAGACATCTTTGTTTACATCATCCGCGTCTTCGACGGTTTGGGCGGGTTAAACACCCATTTAAGGTGCATACTGCCACCTGCTGCAGCGGAGTATTTAGAACGGGAAAACGTGTAAAATATGGAATTTATTTTAAAACCATTTAAAACCACCAAAACCACCCAAATACTAAGTTCAAATCCAGGGACGGAGAGCCGATACTTTTTGTGCACTTGGGCCCAATCAGATCCCGGAGAAAGGGGAGGTGCAGAGTCTAGGTGTAGACAGAGACCAAAATCTTCATCGCAAATGCTAGTTGCTGAACCCCTGAGTAAGTATTGTCAAATAACATCCAGGTTGCAGTCTGTATTTGTGTTCTTTCAGTGCACTGGATCATTAAAGTTTAATACTAATAACCATGCAACTCAGTTAGTAATGACACAGAGCATGCAGATTGATATGATCTTAGATATATAAACCAGCCAAAACTCATTTTAATTGCAGTCTGCATTCAATATAAACACACAGACAAGCTTTAACAGGCAGTGCACACATAAGCGGATAGGAATCCCTTTTTGGCACAACACCGGCTCCACCTTCCCTTAATCAGATCATAAGGAGAAAAACGACCACAGAACGCAGTGTCCCAATATAACGGTTGTGAGCCTTTAAAAAATGGTGTTTACCCTGGGTACTTTATGAAACTATAAGAAGAGAAACACACCACTGAGTGCCCCAATATCTACAATTCTACAATTTCATTTAGCAGACGCTTTTGTCCAAAGCGACGTACAACACAAGCAAGAATTTAGACTTAATTAAGGAGAAGTCCATAGGAAGCGCAAAAGTGCTTCAGTTGTGATTTGGTCACAGGTACTGCCATCTAGTGGCAGAAGAAGTGTCGCCCCCCCCTCCTCTTTTTTTGTTTTGTTTTGTTTTTTTGACAGACATACAACATCACACAACACAGTTAGTGCTACATAATCACTAAGTGCTGGGTCTTGGACCCTCTGACTTATTCTACCCCACAGGACAAAGAGGAGAAGAGTCAGGTTAAGTGCCTAGGTGTTCTCTGAACAATTGAGTCTTCAACTGTCTCTTAAAAGTAGAAAGGGACGCAGCAGAACGCACAGAGTTCGGTAGTTCATTCCACCATTTGGGAACAACAAAAGAGAAGAGTCTGGCTAGAGATTTGGAGCAGCGCTGGGCTGGAAGCACCAGGCGTCTTTCGCATGCAGGGCGTAGTGGGCGAGAAGGAGAGTAGACCTGGATCAGTGCATCTTTATGTAATTAGACTGCATTATTAATGTAAAGTCATCCTAGGATGAGTTGAGCGAGAACAGACGAGAATGGGCTTTCAAATGCCACTCAAATGGCTGTGTTGTGTTCAGCTTGGCCCCTCAGTCAGCTAATCAATGACCACAGCAGTTATAGGGCTTGGCACTTTAGGCATCAAGCCAAAAGATACATATCCTATTAAACAAGCAAGTGTTTACTAAGTACTCTGTCCTCCTCAGTGTATTCTGCAGGAAGAACGCCATGTATTTAGTTTTTTCAACATAACTTGGAATATCAAAACTTCAAGATGTAAGCACAGGTGGTCGAACCTGCTTGGCATTTCTGCCTGACGCACCTCCGACGGTGCCATTGTGCAGACTGCAGGGTCATCAGCCGGGGGGCCACCCTTCACTGATGTTTTGCTCCATTATCCCCCGGAACATCTCTGGGTGGTGGAGCAGCGACAGGGACGTCTCCCTGCCGCCCCCTGCAGCCTGTGGAAGGATCTGTATTCTACCCACACTGATCCCAGTGTTATTGTTGTTGTGTATGTGGAATGAGTCCCAGGGGACTGTGCGTGGCAGGGATGTCCATCTCCCTGAGTCAAGTGTCGGCCTGACCATAACGCCTCTCTTAAGAGCCTTCTTTTCCCCACACCCTGTCCTTCCTTCTGAGCCATAGCCAGAAGCTCCCTTCCTCGGCCTCCTCCCCAAGGTCATGAAGAGCTCGCTTCCTGTTGGATCCTGCGACTCCGAGAGTCTTCAGTAGCCGCTTTGTGGATGTCCCGGTGCAGCCCCTACATCCGACCTCCACTGGGAAGGTGAACGGTCTCCACCCAGCTTGTGAGCACGTTGCTGCCAGCTCCACGTACTTGTCCTTCTTATGCTCGTACGCGGCCTCCGTGTGTTCCTCCCATGGGACTGTCAGCTCTACCATGATGATGACTTTGGCAGGTGCTGACCAGAGCACGATGTCTGGACGTAGGGATGTCATTGTGATCTCTGCAGGGAATTTCAGTTGGCGGCTGAGGTCAGCTGCTAACTGCCACTGGCCTCCTAGTGACAGGAGCGACCGCTCTGTCCCCGTGCAGCACCGCGCTGCACACAATCGCGACGCGTCGTCCCTGGCCTGGTAAACTGGATCCACTTTAGGGATGTGGGTGGATTCTCCTGGTTTACTTGCTGTCTACGGGCTTCCAGGAGCTCTGCTAGCTTGTGCAGGACCTTGTCATGCCACCACCTGTACCTTCCCCGTGACAATGCCGTCTTGCATCCAGAGAGGATGTGCTTTAGGTTTGGGTTTGGGGAGCTACAGAGGTGGCAGGATTCTTCTGTGCCAAACCAGGTGAGAAGGTTCCTGGGGCTGGGTAAGGTATCGTATGTGGCCCTAATCCGGAAACTCAATCTCGCCTGGGGAGTTCTCCACATGTCGGTCCAAGTGATGGTTCTGTTGATCACAGCCTCCCAAGTAGTCCATCTGCCTTGCTGTTGCTGGCTCACCGCTGTGATCTTGTAGGTTTCCTCCTCCATCTTGGCAACTTCGGAGATCACAAGATCCTTCCTCTCCTTCTTGGTCGCTTTGGACCAGTTCTTTGGTGCTGTTGCCCATCCTAGGCCAGATCTGCCTCACTATGTGAAGCCAACAATCTCTTGGTGCTTCAACTGCTCCACTGCCTGGTCAACTGCTTTGGATGCATTCCACTTCCGTCCAGTACGAATCTGAGGGTTGGCAGGTTGAATTGCCGGGTCTGTAGAGTCTCTCAGCTCAAAGTGGAGCCTCACCTTCTCCTTTTTGTACCCCAGACTGATGGACTGCAGTGGGAGCTGCAGGGTGTTTCTCCCAAACAGTGCCGTGGAGGAGAAAGATCGAGGAAGGCCGAGCCACTTCCGGATGAAGTTGTTGGCCTTTGCCTCCAGCTTCAGGACCGTGGTCATGGTGATGTCGCTCAGTTTCAGGGGCCACATTAGGTGGTGGTACAGAGTAAACTGGTAGCACCACACCTTGAGCTTCCCAGGTAGGGGGCACTGATCGATCTTGTGCAGGCCCTCTTGAAGTTGAGCTGTGACAGCTGAGGCCATGTTCTTGTCAGAGAGGTCCGCCAAGGCTTCTCACGGGTGCTTCTGTCAGTAAGACACTTGAATTACATTGAAGGAGCAGTATGGAGGCGCTATATTGTTTTATTATGTATTTTTGATATTTAAAATTGGTAAACATTCACTTCAGTTGTTTGGAAGAACTTGCTCTCCTGTGAAACTCCAGTCATGTTTTGTGGACTAAAAAGACATTATCTAACTCTCCATTAGTGTAAGTGTGAGTGGATAATGGATGACTGAATTTTCATTTTTTGGGTGAACTTACCAGTTAAGATGGTTATAGAAATTCACCTTATATGCTGTTTTCTGGTTTCAGAGAACATCATCCTGCCTATAAATAGAACATGCAGGGAACTCACCAGAAACTTCCTGCTGAATTGTTTTTTAAATCTGGGGCATAACATTGCTGACATTTTAAAGGTGTAACACATAAAAATTTCAAAGCAGTCTTTTCAAACATTACTACAGCGTTACCGCCAAACATTTTTATAATGTTGTAGTGAATATTTAAGAGAACCAAATAGTAACTTCCAACTAAAAACATTCTCAGAGCATTCTCATTCTCTTTAGACCACATCATTTCTTACAGGGCATTTATAATGTTGTAAATTAGCATACCCACAAAGAAGATTGCATTTAAAAATCCTGTTGCAAGCTTTACATTAATCGTGTTGTGGATTTGTCTCAAAAAACATGAAATCAATGAGGAAGCAGGCTCCTAACATCACAGCCTTTATCTTTACATCAAGGTCCAAAGGAAATGAGATACCAAAGTTATCTGCATCCGTGAAGCCTTCCTGCATAATTCCACCCCACTGTTTACTTATCTGCCCCACCACAGTTGACTCATCTAAGGAAGTCACCTCAAAAATGACATCAGACATGCAGCGACAGTCACAGCATGGCCCCTTGATCTTCAGCTGTGGAGTTCTTGTCTCATTCAGGATGGTAAACTTGGGCAAAAGAGGATGCCAGTTCTGCTCCACGTAGCCAATAGGTGTTCCAGGGGGGCTCTGCACCTCTAGCTCCTGAAGGCAGCAGGGAAAGCAGCACAAGGTGCACCTAAGGGGGCGAGTTAGGGTTAAAATTTCCTGTCCCATGTTGTCATGGAGATGAATGGTGAAAGGCCGAGCAGGGCCACAGCTCTGCATGATAAAGATGTTACTTTCTTCAACGGCCACAAACACCTGCTGCCCCAAGCTGTTCTTTACAGTATAAACATTGTTCATCTCCCAACCAAGAACAATTTCACTCAGTTCGACCCTCTGATGGACTAAGAGTTGGTCGATCTGTATCAGATACTCCAGTCCAGGTGGGCAGCCTGCAGTTTGACCAAGTGTGGGCATCTGCATGGGAGCAGTTGGCAATATGTATGGTAGAGGAGCTACTGGAGCTGGATATACTGCATTGTGACCAGGCTGCATCCCAATGTAGTACACTGGAACCTGAGGAAATGGTCCTGTGTGTCCCTGATATTCCATGAGGTAGTTCTACCTGTTGGAGGTACCAAACACACATAATTGGATTTAGGTTTTATTCAGCTAAACAAAAACTATCACTCAAAGAGAGTATTGGCATATTTGGACACTATGATATTAAGTCTGTAATTGTACTTTGACTGCAGAATCAGTTATTTTTCAATATTTCCATTCATTGAATGTTTTGTCTCCACTCTGCATCACCTAATTGAACATTAGGCGTAATATGGGCAATTGGGCATTAATATTGGTTAAGGTTAATATCCTATACATTTTTTGGACTATCTTTAGGGAGCTATATTTTCAGCATCTGCTTGGGGAATTTCATTCATTACAGTCTGTGGTCTTAGATTAGTCTTAGATTTTGAGGAAAATAAAATTAAATATGGGGTTAAGTTGATATTACAGAGGCTCCTGCAGATAGGACACCAAAAATGTGTCCATAGTTTGCTCATATGATATAAAATTTACTTTATACAATGAAAATAATCTCTCTGAACAAAACCTGCAAGTCTCATGAAATTTTTTTCACCAAAAAGCTTACAAAATGCAAATATCCCATTTTTGTTGTTGAAGCCTATGAAAAATACATCATACCTACAACCCTCTACAAGGAAGCTGGGAGAGTGAGGCAGCAGGGGTGAACGCAGGTGGTCAGGGAACAGCAGCAAATCTCTGACAGCAAATTCACACACACACACACACACACACACACACATACACACACACACACACACACACACACACACACAGAAGGAGGAACTAACAACACTTTCAAGCTGAAATTAACTAATTTCTGTGGCCACTTGAAGGCAGCAGAAACAAGTAGTAACAAGCTGATGTGTCATCCTTAAAATTCAAGTATTGAACTTAATTTCCTGTAAGTAGCCAGTTACATCGCAATATTGTTTTGCCTGGTGAATTTTTAGTACCTTCACACTATTTGTGCTGTCTGTCATATTTTGAGGGAATTATCTGGCTCTTTAGCTGTTAGATGCTTTTCCCTGTTCACTGTAATTCATACAATTCTCATATTTACATTACGCTAATATTTCTATTACGCCATTTGTTCTCCAGTTTTGCAGTCCAAAGGCTCTCTCTAACCCTCTGATGATTATCAAGAGTACACAGTATATTAAATATATAGTAACTAGTATACCAAATAATGTGTAGCTTGTGTTAAACACACAGTCCAAGTATAAATGTGCTAAATTCTTATATATCTCCTATCTTGTTTATTAACTGTCATTAAAAATATGTTGATTCTTATGAATAAAAGTCTATATCTGTAGCTGCTTACTAAGCAAACCTAATTCCTTATACATTGATAATCAGACATGCATATGTTTGAAAAGATTAGTTACCCACCATGTGCTTTCATCTGAAGATGTTACCTCTGTAGTTTGCCAAATGTCAGATGCGTTTGTGTGTGTGCGTGTGTGTGTGTGTGTGTGTGTGTGTGTGTGATGTTAGATGTATTGTTAAGAACCTTGCGTCACTTAGCAACAGTTTTTTTGTAACAGAGGAAGACAAGAGTCATGTTACCTCTTTTGTCTTCAGAGAGTTAAGGATCTACTGCTACTGGCATGAGGGAACAACGAGCTCATGTTTGGTGTGAATTATTATTGTTGATTTAAATCTGTTTAAGGCCCTAGTATTGAGAAGAACAAGAAATCAAAAATGATGTAAAGATAAATAAATGCATATATAAACAGTTCAAACCAGGGAAAGTTGCATGTTAAATGGAATTGGCGCATCCACAAATGATTGTCTAATGCTTATGTTTATAAGTCATCTAATTGATGGAATAATCAGATACTACAGTCAGGTTTGTTGCTGGTCGTAGAGGATCTACCTGTTCATGCATCCATAGTCTAATCTCTTGTTTGGGGCCTTGGAAACAGTTAATAGTCCGCATTGTATATTTTTATTATTCCTTGAATTCTGAGTCAACCATTCCCTTTCTCTTCAACATGATCAGAGATCCTGCAACAGTATTAGAACCTTTGCTGTCTCTATAGACACAGACCAAGAGTGAGTCACTGTTCTGGTGGGCCTGAGAATAAACTACTTCCCTTATGAGAGCATATTTTCCTCTATTCAATCAACATTTTATTAAGCATCCACATACATCTTGTTCCTGCAACTATCCCAGAGGTACCATTTATGATGATGATAATTATTACATGTAAAAAACCTTTGAGCAATCCAAAAATCCAATATCTATGAAATGATAAAAAATAACCATAAAGTTTGAATTCACAGAATTCCCTTCACTCTACATTGTTCCTATTTGCTTTATCTTGTCAATTAAAGGCAAAAATACCTGAATAAATTACTGAATGAAATGGGAGATAACGTTACATTCTATAATGCACTTTTTTGTACAATTCAAAATTGATATAATATGGAAAGAGTGTTGTGACTATTAAACTCCACTGTATTTTCATTGCTCTACCACATCCCATGTTGATCCTGTGTGTGGACAATATGTTTTTTATTGGTATGATAAATAATTGTATACGTTCACCACTGATTAATTCTAACAATGATATAGGCCAATCAGAGGTGTAGCCTGAACTTTTTTCCATCATGAGGACAAATATTATGCGGGCTCCTTTCGGCTGTGGGCGCTAAAATGCTACCGCACGCCAGGAGTCGATATACCTGGAGAGCAACAAACCGGCTGTAGATCATATAAATGTCCAGCAGGGGTCGCTGGTTGCCTGCCTTTCTTCCCGTTTGATTGGATTGGGAGCAGCCAGTTACGGGTATGTTAGCTACAAGCCAGTCTGCGGCTGTCGCTGCTGCTGCGTTCAAGCCGAGCTGCGCCCAATAACGAGGCACCAGAGGTGCTCCATTTGCTGGACTGGAAAATAGTGAGTATTCTGAATATTCTGAACATGTGAGTTTAGAGGGAAAAAACGCCTTTTTGATAGCCACCAGCGTTGAGGCAAGCAGTCGGTTGGGTTGACCAAATCATTTTCACATGATTCCGGTGTCTCGTAGGATTTGCCTCAACCAAAAATGTGGCCAAAAACTCAGGCTGCGACTTAAAGCAATTAGGCTAGCTAGCTAGCTGGACGACTCACCGGAAAGTTAAACAAAACAACAACGAAAATCTGTTGGCTTGTGCTGCTGGTGCATTTTCATTGAGATGACATGAACACGCAGATATTTACTATAAGGTAAAATGAAGGTTAAACCCACGTACCTAACAGTAGCTCAGCTAGCTAACGTAGCCAAAAAGCTACACCTATTTTAGCGCTGTCAAGCTTTTTTGTCATTAATGAATGCAGGGTGTCTGTTGTTCGCTCTGGCTTTGTGCGTGTGAGTGGGCCAGCTGTTGGCATCGATGGTGCCCGCAGCTTAGTAAGGAGTTGGAGAGAACTGCCAGGGCTTAAAAACAGGAGCTGGTTTCATGTTAATTAGTCCTGCTTGTGACGCTAGTGGTACCGAAGCTGTCTCCTCCGTTTTGTGGCCCTGCTTGAGGACTAGATGTTATTGTGTGTTGCTGGACAGCACTAAAGTCGGACAAAACATGTGTGTGACAGTTTTGAGTGTATGATCATCTGTGTATTTGATGCTTGGCACAAACCAGCTGAGTGACAGTTCTAGCAAGGATGGTCGGGAAGCCCTGGTAGGACTGATCCGTGAACCACCACCGTCATCGAGGCAGTGATTGAAGTAGGAGGGGGCTGTTTGTTTGGGGTTCCAAGGGAGCGAGGAGTCCTCCGTTAATGGGAAACAGGCTGTAGAATGTGTGAGGTGGCAGAAGCAGGCTGTCGCTGATTCTCAGGCTCTGGAGAGATACTGGAGCCAGAGAATGTGTTCTGGTGTCTTCCATCAGGCATTTACAAGGCCACCTACTCACGTGGAGTGGTAGTGCAGTCCTGAGAGCTGGTAACAAATGTCAGATGATGTTGCATATCTCCTCAGCAGAAGTACATTGGTCTTGCAGGCTTTCATGAGATCTAAAGCATTTTCATTTTCCTGCAAAATAAAAAAATCCCAGTGGCCTAATCATCTAAGAGTTTATAAGCATCTGGTACTTCTACCGTACATTAACCTGCTCTTTGTTTGGACACTTTGTTTCTGTTAATAATCCTTATATATTCCGTTCATATGATATTTATCATCAATTCTAATTGCAATTACTTCTGAATTGAGTTGTGAAATGATTGACAATATTTGGGGAGTGTGAATTTCTACATCATTTATGTTTTCTATAAAAAAAATATGAACATGTTTATAGTGCGATTTTGTATGGAATTCTGTAAAGAGATGTTTTCTTAGGTCTGTACATCTCTGCAGTATCTAATTTGAAATAGTATTTCAACACATAAATCGCCTTGAACAAATATATCTATGATTTGAAAATTGCCGAAGGCCACATTAACATTTTGATTAAATTAGGATTAATTATGCATCCCTGCTGTGACTATAACGAAGGATTATTTTGGATCAAACAATGCTGTCAGATTTGTGGTGAATTGGTAACAAGAAACAAGATTAAGATAACAACAGATATTTTGCAATACATAACTACAAAAAGTAAGGAAAACAGACACAAATGTTTATGGTAAGATAACATGATAAAGCTTGAAATCATTATACGGCTGCAACCCTTTCTAGAGTTTTAAAATAATACGTAGGCCTGTAATAACAATACAATCACTGCATCATACAGATCAGTAAATAGATTCAAATCAATCAAATCAAATCAAAAACCTTTATTTTCAATCTGTAGCATACAATGAAATCGGAGTGCAACTCCCTTTGGTGCAATTTAACAGAAAAACAAGTACAACAGTTTTAAAAACAGAAATAGAAAACTATACATAATAAATACATAAATAAATAATGTATGTGTGTGTACATGAAATAAAAAAAAAATTAAGTGGTGTGATATTGAAATTACACAAGAAAGAGATAAGACAGCACTTGCACTTGGATACAGCAGATTCTTTATTTGAATGTGAACAGCAATTTAACAATTTAATGATCAATATGATCAATATAAAAATGTAGTGAGGTAGGTTATTTGGTATTGTGGTTGTTGACTGCAGGGATAGCTCTAGGAAAGAAGGTATCTCTGAGTTGGTTGCCTTGTCCCGGCCTTGTGTGACCTGTAGCGCTGGCCCGGGGGTAGCAGTTCAAACTGGTGATTGCTGGGGTGAACGGAGTCCTTGATGATGTTGATGGCTTTGCTGAGGTAGCAAGAACTGGCAGTGTCCTCTAGGCTGGGCAGAGAGCAACCAGTGATTTTCTGGGCTGTGCTAATAACCCTTTGGAGTGCTCTCCTGTCTGCTGCTGAGCACCCTGCGTACCATTCTGTGATGCAGTATGCCAGTATGCTCTCTATAGCACCTTTCACACTGCACCAAAAACGCGGATGAACACGGTTGTTTGGGCCCCCTTAAAGGGTTGACTCGGCATTTCGACCCGTGTCCACCGACCCTCCAAGCGACCCGGGTGTTTAGCAGCTTGCCTCGGCTCTGCTTGGCTCATCTGTAGTGTGAAAAAGGCAACCTGCATTGTCTCAGGTTTTCCACGACCTTCCTGTCACATTCTGATTTTGTCACTGTGCCACCTGTCAGACTGTCATTGTGGAAGCTCCAGAAAAAAAGAAAAAAAAATTTGGGCTGCACTGTGAGAGCTGCTGTCCCTGGAGACTCTACTTCACTTAACTGGGCAAGTGCAACTGTGTTTATAAACAACTTGTATAGTGATCTTGCACATCTTTTTTATCAATCATGGCGGCAGATATCTGGAACTGTAAGGGACACAGTGATTTGTGGGAACATCACCGGCGTTTTGAGACACGGCACACTTTTATGTGTAATTGATGACGTTGTCAGCGCGATGATGTACGAGAGAGAAAAACACAGGCACGCAGCCCTCACAACGGGAGCTCAGACCCGCATCTGCTGGAAGTTTGAATGCGCCCTAATGCCGAGCAAACGCGGGTACAAAAACCCACTTTGACACGCATGTTTCAGTGTGAAAGGGGTATATGATGGCTCTGTAGAAGGTCACCAGCAGTGTCTCTGCCAGGTTGTTTCTCCTGAGCCGTCTCAGGAAGTGGAGATACTGCTGGGCCTTCTTTACCACCGCTGTGGTGTGAGCAGTCTAGGAGATGTCAGATATCTGCATGCCCAGAAATCTGATGGAGTGGACCCTTTCCACACAGTCCCCGTGGATGTTAAGTGGGGCTGGGTCCGCTCTACCCTTCCAGAAGTTCAAAATTAATTCCTTGGTTTTTGTGGTGTTCAGTTGGAGGTTGTTTGCTGAACACCACACTGTCTCTTTTGACCCCATCTCTGTAATTAGACTCATCTCACCCTGAGATCAGCCCAACGACGGTGGTGTCATCTGCAAACTTGATGACAGTCTTTGAGAGATGGGTCAGGTAACAGTCGTATGTGCAGAGTTAACAGGGGGGGACTCGATACACATTTTTGTGGAGAACCGGTGCTGAATGTGATCTTGCTGGAGAGGTGGGAGCCAAGATTTCCCCCAAGTTGGGGGGGGGGGGGGGATCAGGGCTAATTTATTTGAAGAAGCACTGCCCTAAGATAAGATTTGTTATAATGAATCAGAATAAAAGGTGTGGCTACCATGTATTTATAGCCTCTGACTCAAAGCAGGTATTTCTAATAGATATCAGAACAAAGTATACTTTAAAAGTCACACATACTGTTGTAATCTGTACAAGACAGACAGTCCTCTGAAGTTGTGTGCAATAAGACACTATGCAAATCTTATTTGGCTGTGAACATGTGCTGAGCGTGAGGTGTGTTCTGAGATGTTTTTGTTCTCATATTATCACACCAGATACTAGTGTGCACTTTCATTTAGCTGGTGTGCCAAACAAATACTACATTACATTATACGTATAAAAATAATTCATCTGTAGCCTGTATGCAAGGTGCATATTCTGGAAGTGTGACTCAAATATGTCAGTGAACCTGTGTGTGTCGTTGAACAATCAGTAGGTACAGTTTGAGTCGGTTTGCACAGATTTCTTTGTCAGCATGTCTTCTATGATGTGACTCCTGTGATCCCTCTTAAAGCAGTGCCTAATAAATTCTTAGGAATCAAGGACATTTCTACTTTTTCTGTATTTTTCATGTTTGACAGTGTTGGTTCTGTTTTTCTTTCCTCAGGGGATTTGGCCCTGTTGGTCAATACAAAAGCACCTGGCTAGTGAACTGGACATCTTCCTTGTAAGGGAAACCCAGCATTTAGCTCACCAAGATGTTTAATCTCATGAAAAAAGATAAGGAGAGGGAAGGCAGTAGGAAAGAGAAGAAAGATAAGAAGGAGAGGATGTCTGCAGCAGAGCTGCGCAGCCTGGAGGAGATGAGCATGCGGCGAGGTTTCTTCAACCTGAAGAGGGAGGCCAAGCGAGAGTCCAAGAACAAACTGGAGATCTCTAACCCTATTCCCATCAAAGTGGCCAGCAGCAGTGAGCTCACTCTCACTGATATTGAATCAGATGGCTTGAGCAACAGAAGCAGCATGGTTCTGGATGAACAGCTTAGCGCTGCCAGTTCCACTGATGACCTGAAGGGTGAGGGTGGTGGAGGACAGGATGGACATCGCAACTCAGTACGTGAGCGTGTGGCTCACTTTGGCTCACTGGCCAAACAGAACTCCTCACAGGTGGGCCAGATGATGAAGCGCTTCTCCTTTTCCCAGCGTAGCAAAGAAGAGAGCCCTTCAGAGGGGTCCACACCTTCAGGCCAGAACTCCGCTGCCCCATCCCCACAGGTGGAGAGCAAAGTCTTCAGTATACTGCGCAAACACAGCCTCCAGCAGCAGTCTGGAGTGCCGGCCCCCAAAAGAGTCTGCATACCTGAAGTGGTTGATAAGACCTTCCCTGCACATCTTCAGCTCCCAGCTGTCGTTGCACCGAGTGCGCCAGAAACACGTGAGCTGGAGCTCCAACGCCGTAACACAGGTGACTTTGGATTTTCTTTGCGTCGCACCACCATGCTGGACCGCAGTCCAGATGGAGGAGTTTACAGGCGTGTGGTCCACTTTGCTGAACCTGGAGCAGGCACCAAGGACCTGGCCCTTGGTCTGGTTCCAGGTGACAGGCTGGTGGAGATCAATGGACGGAATGTGGAGAACAAGAGCCGAGATGAAATTGTGGAGATGATACGACAATCAGGTGACACGGTGCGTCTGAAAGTGCAGCCCATCCTGGAGCTGAGCGAGCTGAGCCGCTGCTGGCTGAGGAACACGGAGGGTCTGCGCAGGGAGGCGAGACATGTAAGCATCTCTCTTTATACTAACAACTAAACTCACTGTAAACCACTGAAGTTTTCATGGTACTGATGTTGCGCAGCATCAGAAACTCCTCTTGACAGGTAGATTCAATGCAGAAAAAGCACATAATGACCCACTCTCGGGGACTGCTGATGCCTGCTGCAGGCCAGTAGCATCAAAGTTTCCCACTAATTATATTGCTGTCTTTGCTGGTTTGAAGATGATGTACTTATTTCATTCACTGTGTCTGTGTCATATTCTGTTGTTTCACATTGTTTTTCAGCAGTGGGATAAATTGCTTTTCTCCACAAAGCACTTTCAACATCATACTTGTGTGGGCGTGTGTGTGTGTGTGTGTTTTTCTTTTTTAGCTAAATCTCTTTCGCTGTCTGTTGGGTATCCTAGACGAGTGAACCCAACCCAGAGCTGCATGTGTCAGTGCTCATGTTGAGGTTGTGAAAAGGTTCTATAGCACACAGCAGGACACCCGAGACGCTTTGATCTCTCTCTGCCCACTCAGTGGTTATGTTTACATGGATGACAATATTTTGATAAAAGCCTGATTAAGACATTGATCGGAATACCCTGCCATGTAAATAGCATTTCATAACTACTGTAATGTGAATAAGGTAGTTGCAATAATCAAATCCAGATGTTGATTATTCTGATCTTAGTCACATGATTGAAATGCGTACAAACATGTATGTCAGTCAGACTGCTTCACGACACAACTTCCAGCGAGTGCTACAAACTCACCTTTTAAGCTCAGTGTTCTAATATATGAAAATTTAATTTAAAAAATTAAATTTTTATTATTTAAGAAAATACCTCAATTATGTCACAATGGCAACATTACAAGCGTTTCTAGTCAAATTCCAGAAGGAACTATATCGTAGGATGTAATTATGTAATGTGGGTGTGTCTTCAGTCATTACTCTGTAACATATAAACAGGAATATGAATGGAATATTCAATGTGAAACTACTGTGAACACTTCAAATGTTGTCTTGTTTGGAATAAGTTGGATTTTTCCTTCTGTGTAAATGTTGCCTCTGACTCCTTGTGGATGGCCTCTGACCTCTTTCCATGGGATACTGTGGCCTGTTTTGTTCTGGTGTTTATAAACAGCAGATGTGTTTGTTCCCAGTGTACATCAAGTGTCTTGTTCAGGCTCTACACACATGTAGCCTACAGTCTAGCTTGTAGTTTATGGAAAAATATGGAATGAATATGCTTCCAAATATAACATCATTTCTGAGAGTGGATGGAAACTCAAACTGACATCATAGTCCTGAACCAGTGAGAATAGTGAGTTGACCCATGGGGGATTTTCCTTTCACTGCTCAAAGACATGCAGGTTAGACTGCGTTTTTAGGAGGAGTGAAGGGTTGTCTGGTTAATGTGAGATGTGGTAGACTCCAAGCCCTCTTCACACTCCACTGTATGCATGCATCAATAAAGAAAATGAATGAAATGATGGATAAATGATTTATAATGGGACGCACCTTGCCTGCATGATGAAGCTCAGGTTGCCCCTGCTGCTGCTAACAGAAGAACAGTCAACTCCTCACCAGCTGTCTGAAACAAAACCAATACTGTGAGCTCACTATTGAGGGTGTGTCTGAATCAGATATGCTTGCCAGTTTCAGCCTATGGGGAGAAGTATCTTCGAGGCAAACAAAACCTTACATTTATTTCTCATTTCCTGCTTGCCCTGTTAGTGCAAACAGAATCTTTCCTCTGTGTTAGTCCTGACAACTCCAGGAGCCACCATTATTATAACAGGGCCAGTATTTGTAAAATTGCTGTTTTTATTAACTCTTTTTTTCTTTTACTTGTACTTTCCTGTTGTTAAAAGGTAAAAAAACAACAACAATATTACCTGCACATATGTTTCACATTAAAGGTCTTCCAGCTGCTTTAATGTGGAAAATCTGCAGCAAATGCTGAGTTTCAAACACAAAAGATACTAAAAAAAAAGTCAAGTATAATTGATTTTGCTTTTAACATTGCATGGCATAACTAATTTATTGGACATATATGCACAATTCTGGAAAAAATATCTTCATGTATTTTGACAGATTTTATAATTGTTATATATTATATGAGAGAGAATATTGATTTATTTTTTTTACATCATTACTCTCATTCCAGTTGAAAAACAATCAAAGTGCTGGTGTGAAGTAAGTGGTAATCTGTAAAACAGATGTTTTCATAGATCGGTAGAATATGATGTGTAGGCATGACATCTTTGCAGCACCGCAATATTACATTTAAAACTTTTGACACTTAAATAGCCTTTAACAGATACTGCACCTTCCTGCAATTTCAAAATTGCAGTAGACCTAGTACAACAGAATCACGCTCTGCAACTCACATTTATACTTATATAAGGTTTCCTTTAAGGAATGTGCTGAGCTGCTGAAACATAAACTACTCTCTGGGGAAAAGTTTATAAAATGAGAACCATTTCCAAATTGATATTTTTGGTTTTCCTGTACTTCAAATATGTTGTCTTTTTTAGACTAATGGTCAAATGCAATGAGTGAGTATAGGTTTATATGTAATTTTGTAATTTTGGAGGTAAAGACACTTTTTGTGTGCATTAACAGTATCTGAGTCCACCGGTGGAGCCTGCTTGTCAGCATCAGAGGGCTTTGTTTGTTTGCCTCTGTTGGCTTTGGATCAAGGGTCCTTGTGACAGAGTCAGAATGAAAGGGACTCTGAACCCCCACCCCACCCTCACCACAATTGAATTCATCTGCTGTGGGAGGCAACCCAAGCAGGCCAAACAGGAGACAGAAGGAATGTCTTACTGTGGAAGCTGTGTGTTGGAAAAATCCGACTCTGCCTGTAACTGCACAAGAGACTTTGTGTTATGTGACATGTTGATGTAATGATTTCCATAAAGAAAACAGTGCACACGAGTGGGAGCATTTATAGGTGTAGAAGTAGTGATGGTGTGAACACACATATGTGTACTTTAAAGTTCATGAGCTGAAGTCGGCAGCTGATTTGTGAGTGTCTTAAACAGCGGGCCTGTCTGGGTCTCCTTTGTCCTCTCTAAGTGAGCTCACCAGCTTGACTGCTGCTCTGAATAAAGACAGGCTAACAGAAGGACCATCCGTCAGCCATGACGAAGGGCTGAGATGGGATCCTGCATCATTGTGTCAGCTCGCGTCACTCCCAGTTCCAGCGGCTGCTGCCAGCTTTCTGCATATCATTATATTCCTGAGACAGCTGTCTGAGTCAATGATGAGACTAACACAATCACACTAGAACTATATATACGTATGTGTATATATATATATATATATATATATATATATATATATATATATATATATATATATGTATATATATATATATATGTATATATATGTATATATATATATATATGTATATATATGTATATGTATATATATATATATGTATATGTATATATATATATATGTATATGTATATATATATATATGTATATATATATGTATATGTATATATATGTATATATATATATATATATATATATATATATGTATATGTGTGTGTGTGTATATATATATGTATATATATATATATATATATATGTATATGTGTGTGTGTGTATATATTTACACACTATAGTATACATATATGTATGTGTACATCTATGTGAATGTATGTGTATATACACACGTGTGTATATATATATGTGTATATACACACGTGTGTATATATATATGTGTATATACACACGTGTGTATATATATGTGTATACACACACGTGTATATATATATAGATATATATGTGTATATACACGTGTATATATATATAGATATATATGTGTATATATATATAGATATATATGTGTATATACACGTGTGTATATATGTATACCTACCAATCTACACTTTATTTTCATTTAATAAAAAACTTGCAGTTATTTATTTATTTATTTTTTTTTTACGTCAGTGGAATTTTCAGAAATATATTGTATTATTTTATGTTTTCCTTTTCAGGTAATTATCCCCTGATTTATTTGTCATTTTCCTGATGTTCTTTAAAAAGAATTGATTTGCAAAAATAACCCAAAGCTATGAGGAAGTAGTAGCAAGAAAACAAGACTTTTCTCCTGCAAGATGAATTCACAAAGATTGTTGATGTTGATACTGGATCCAATTTCTTATTTTTTAATGCTTGTGAAAGGTGCCTGAATGCATCCTATCTGTAAATGAGTGTCTGTTCTATAGAGGGACTTGTTGGACTTTGTGATCTGAATCTTTGAAGTAAACCTGCTCTGGTGCTGGTAAACTGTGCCCGGCTGGTTATCTGTTAGATATAAGGTTGTGATACCAAAAAATTTAACAAGATTAGTGCATATCCTCATAAACACACCTTGTTTTAGAGTCCATGAAGAGCCCAAGAAGTAGCTGGTGCAGACAGGAACAGAGAACAGAAGGACCTGACTGGCTGCCACTTCCTCCAGTTGCCTTCTAAACAGCTCATATCAACACTCGTAACTGGTGCCAGCACTTTTCCACACAAACATTAGCCCATTAAGATTTAATCAAGATGTGGAAGCGGCTTGACAGGATACACCTATTCTTCTTACTGTTGCCAGTGTGGACAGGATACTCTAAAATAACTACTGGAATGTCTTTGGAAAGGGTGACATGTTGCTTCCCAGCATCTTCACATCAACCATGTAACTAAGACCAGGCTGGACGGCATTATCAGCTTTACAGTCACAAAACAGGGTCCAAATGTAGCCTTAGTATTTTTATTGAATCTTTTTTTTTTCCTCACAGATTATTCCCATCTTTAATGGAATGATTACATAAGTGTACTTTTCAGAAAAAAATTGAGTTAGAAAAATTCTGGTGTCCTTGTACAAGAATGTGTCTCATTTATATTTTTTACTGAATGTTTGATTCAATAGAAACGGTTCTTTCTCAAGCACTTTGCATTCCTAGAGACTTGGTCCCGCTCTCTGTGTAGTTTCACTAGTTTTCAGTGTTGTTCTGCTGCCAGAGCTATCCGTTACTCTTCTGCTTCTAATGATCTCTGAGAGCTATTGAGTATATATATATATATATATATATATATATATATATATATATATATATATATATATATATATATATATATATATATATATATATATATATATATAATTTTATTAAACCCATTGTGTAAAACCAGCTCTCGGTTAGTTTGTCAGTCTGTAGTCATTTTGATTTCCTGCTCTCCTCTAGTTTAGTGTTGCGTACATGCTCTGTTTGAAGTAAGTTGATTTATTTTAATATTCAGTGCAAGCTGATTGAGAAAAAGACCACAGTCAATAACCACGAGAGTCTGTATGAGGTCAATTGTGGGCTCTGACTTCCTGAAATGAATCTTTGAAGTGGAATTCTCAGTTGATAGCTTTTTGACAGTGTAGATGCAACAATTGTCCTTTTAAAGGAACATGTCAACATTTTCCATCAATTTTCATGCCAGATGAGCAGATACAAGTCCTTCTCTCCTCTCTGTGCATTGCAGAGGCTTAGACTTATTTGACTGCTGACTGCTAGTTAGCTTAGCTGCAATGAACGCGAGCTGCAGGGTAGTAGAGAAGCCCTCTTCATTTAAAACTCATCAAATACACTTTTCACCAAAAGAATCAAAAAGTTGGCATGTTCCTGGAGGCATGCTGTTTTCATGCTTCCTGTAGCTTCCATCTCTCTTCTTCTCATCCCTACTTTGCTATCCATCATTACCCTCACTAGTGCCTGTTAACTTTGGCACATGCCATGTTATTTCGACCTATTCAGGAAGCAATTCTGACTTAACTCACTTCCACGTTTATTCAAACATCGCTGCTTCTTGTACTCATACTGTTTCCTCGGGTCTCCATGCCCATTACAACTTCTATACTTAACTCACTTTTCCAAAGGGCTCCAGTAACAGCATCATGATAGTGTGTCTTTTCAATTTAAGTGGATTGTAGTCATGGTGATGTGGACTGGAATCACTGGTACCAATACATCAGTTTTGTGATTGTGTCTCTTTTATGAAGCCTCTGCTGTTGTTGACACTGTATGAACTTCATAACTCTACTTGATGTTTATTGTTTAGTAATGAATAAGGGAATCGGTAAACAATAGGTTCAGTAAATATAATCCATCATAGCTTCAATATTGGTCTAATCTCTTAATTCCCATCCCTAAGGAGGTTGTCTTATTACACTGACAATCAGATTATTGTTGCTGTGAAGAGGCATTTGAGTTCTAACAATATTTCTGCTTTTGAATTTTCAATTATGTCTGTGAATGTAATTCCAACTTTACCAAACTTCCTCCTCATTGTTTCAAGATGTTCCTGATAGTCATTAAGCTCTTCTGCCAGCAGTGCGCTGACTCTGTGGGGATCTTTGCAGAATACAGCAGTGATCACTTTTATAAGTACTGAATTGAGTTCTGCTAGTAGCCAGGTACTGCACAGCCTCATGCTAGTAAGCATGTAAACTATGAACATGGTGAGTTTGTTGGTTAGAGAATGTCAACAATAGTCTGAAGATACTGTAAATGCTGCTCTGCCAACAAAATCATACTGTACTGCAACAGAAAGTATGCTGCTGCCATTGTTTTGCATATAAGGATGAAAAAAATAGACTAGCTGCTAAAAAAAAAAATGCCATTGGTTGTGTTCCAGTTGCTAGTGACAAGACTGGTAATGCGACTGGATTCTGAACCGTCGCTATGGTCACATCGCACTTCCAGGACGGATGTTGGGCATGTCTGGACTGAGAAGAAGTCAGAGGGCATAGCAAGAGAAGTGAAAAAATGCTTTTTGATGTGAGTGAAATGGTCATTTATGACATCCTCAAGGCTGCATCAGTGGCAGTCCTCTTGGCTTGTAGATCTGCTGGAGTAGAAGACTCAAACTCCCTAAGATTTAAACAGTATCAGCAGCCCTGAGAGGAGAGGGGAGGCTGGAGCGTGAGAGCGAGTTGAGGTTAAAGTAACAAGAAGCCATCTTTTACTTGTCTTAACAGGCTGACTGGAAACAACGGGAAGCAGGCCTCTCCCTTTAGGTCTCACTCTGGTATTTGTGGAATCTGCTTTGGAACAAATAGGCCACTTCCTGACCCTTTTCCCCTGGGATTCTCTTCTCGAGGAAGAGGAATGAACTCCTGAGGCTGAGGGCTATTGGCTTGATGGTTATGAATGTTGTTCCATGCAGATGAATCGGACTTTAGCGGATGTGTACCACAGTATTCATCATCCGATTTTTTTTTTTCCTGCAGTGCAATCCACACTTCTTGAGGCTAAATTAAAATGCTCCATTCTCTTGTTTTATGCATTTATCAGACCTACTTTTGTACTGTGTGTTGAGTGCAGAAGTGTAGAAACACTGGTGTCATCAATTAAGTGAAATTATGTTTGATTCCTACTAAAATCCTCTTGCATGCCAAATATTCATCAAAAGAATCGTAATATGAAGAGTGGTTCTCAACAGACTCCCTAATTGCACAAGGAGCTCTGGGTGCAGGGGGGTTCAGTTCCATCTACTTCCTAGGGCCCACATTAATGATTTAAAGCTGCAGGAAAATGAAACTTCTTCTTCTTTAATTGACAGTGTTTGTTTCCAGTAAGTAATATATGACAACAGTGAGTGTCCCTCTGTGAGGCCACCACAGAAATGGTCACGTGACGTCTCACCACAGCATGCCACTATGCAGTTAAAGAGTGCCATATGCTGGGCTTGTGGAGAGGAGGTCACGTGACCAAAACCACTCCAAGCTCCAACCATTACTGCAGTTCATCTTGTATCTAATCGGGTACCTCTGATGTGGGCTCGAATTTGACATATTTCAGCCCACAGTTTAATCGACTTTTCGTTATTATTATTATTATTATTATTACGGTTGTTATTATGGGATTAGGGAATGTCAATAGATCAGTTCTCTTATGTCCTCTTACTCACCTCTAAATTTATATAAGCCACTTGATTGATCTTGTGACTCCTAGGTATGGACACATGTACAGCCTCTCTAGTGTTTCTGCCACACCAAAAGATTCATGAGAAATAGAGGGCATTCGGGTCAGCACTTTAGCACTCATCTGGAGGGGGCAGGGGTCATACAAGCAGCTCTGCTGAACTGACATCACATTCAGTTGTGGCCAATATCAAGTTTGTTGCAGAGCTATTTGGCTGGCTGGCCATGGATTTGACATGGATCATAGAACATACACACCCTTAACTGTGTATGATTTTGACCCTTTAGATGATCGCATCTGCCAAAATGTGATGTGGAGATATTTTTTTCCTGTGTAACCGCTGCTGCTTGTCATCCCTGTCCATTGTAACTCAAGAACAGCTTCAAGGAATATGACCTTGTACCTCCAAAGGTTCTTTATGGTGCAATGCTGCACCACAAAGGTTCAGAGACTGAAATAATATTTCGCTCTTCCATTTCCATTCATTTTCTACCGCTTATCCTGTTTAGGGTCGTGGAGCCTATCCCAGCTGCCTTTGGGCAAGTGGCAGGGTTCACCCTGGACGGGTTGCCAGTCCATCGCAGGGCCAAAACATATAGACAGACAACAATTTACACTCTCCACACAGAAAGACGCCGTGCTTGAGCTGGGCCTTGAACCCCGAACCTTCTTCCTTTGAGTCGACAGTGCTCACCGCTGCACCACCTTGCATTTCCATTAAGAACAAATCTTTGCTAGTAATTGAAGTACTGTTGCTGATTACTGTTGGAAGAAAAGCAAATTCTGCAATTTGTTGGTAGTCCTGGATTGTATGTATGTAAATATCCCACATCAGCCAGCTTCCCATAAAATAGATGTTCAAATTTTCTGGTTTTTGGCCAATATATTCAGTACTAGCATGAATTAAGCCTATGCTGGCCAGTTGGGGATTAGAAATGACGTCGCTCCAGTGGGACATCAGTAGGTGGCTGACTCAGGGTGGGGCTGCAGTGTGTGTGTGTGTGTGTGTGTGTGTGTGTGTGTGTGTGTGTGGGGGGGGGGGGGATCATTCCTTTGAATTTCAGCCATTTGAATCTTAAGTGAAAGACTACATTCAATACAGTATGTGAACAGGCTTCACATACTGTATTGAATGCAGATTTTTTTTCCCTTTAGCTCCTTCCAAGTTCATTTAATGGATTACACTTTTATAAATAGTGCTTCAGTCCACCCGGGCCAACACAGTGATTTGTATGCCGTGTGTGTATGTGATGTGTCAGATGAAAGGTGTTGAAATGCTTCATTCCTCTGTCGATGTTTTCTATAAACCTCACTGTGTGTGAGAGTTCACTGAGCATCCAGGTCAGGCCAGACGGGGCAGGAGACAGGAATGTTATCAGACAAGTTGTGAGCAATGTCATTAAGTCACATTACAGGAGCATGAACGGTATCACACACACAACATTGAGCTGCATCCACATGGAAACCAGGTGCCAAGTTAAGGTGTAATTACCGTTTGACAGACAAGTGGCTGAATTTCTGTGTGGAAATCTAAAGATATCCCACATCAAGACAGCTCTTTCCTCCCTCTCACTCCCTTTGTCTTATACAAAGACAAACAAAAGAACATTTTTACCAGCTGTACCAAAAACATGTGAAATGACTTTAAAATGTAACATACAGTATGTATCCATCTGTGATTTCATAGTTATGACATCAGAATCAAGTGACGTACCGAACGTTGGTCTTTGCCTACTGTTGCAGCCGAGTCCCAGGCAGGACATCTGCATCACACCTGCTCACGCTAAATTCCTTCAACAACCTGCACACCAAGGCTTTCTATGGCTTTGATCATTATGTGAAAGCCCCATCTTTCCACAAACATAACAGATATAAAGTGTTTGTGGTGGTCATGGGTATATACAAAGAAGCATCAGACAGAAGCTTGTCATACTGCTGTGAGGAAGCAATCCCCTGGAACCTTCAGATAGTGGAGGCTGCAGAGGACTGTGTCTGTCTGTAGTGGTGCCATTAAGTGTTGATGAAGCCCGTCAGTCATCACTATAAACCTTTGTTGACAGTCCAAGGATATTTGTTTGCCTGATGCTTCTTATATGTCTAATAAGTTTAACTCAACACTGCTCTCCTTGTAATCCTCTTTCCTATTTATTTGACTCTCACTTACTCCTTCATAGTGCCCCACAACCAAGTAGCCAGATCAGTCTTCTACCAGATGTTACATCTAAGCTGAACTGGTTGTCCCGCTGAGAGTTAATCCTTGTGTCTTTCCAGGGATGGGGATTATCTGAGCCAGCACTATGACAGAGTAGGCAGCCTATAGCTAGTCCTCTTGTTGTGTGCTGTCTGTTTATGGGGGGCTTATATTAACTTTTAAACATTTAACTTGATGTCATAAGCAGAACAATGGAATAATAAAGAACAATGCAATAAAGAACATGGCAATAACTGAACAATTGAGTTTAATATTTTCAAAAGTGACTTTATAAACTGCTAACATTAACAGGCCTGGCTAACAGTCTCAGCAGCTCAAGGAGCTGGATGGCATGGCTCAAGCGGAAGCATGGCTACCTAGTAATCGGAAGATCACTGGTTTGAGTCACCAGACTGAGTAATGCTACAGTCAACTGATATCAAAATTAGTGGTGCGTTTTCTCGATATAGCCCAGCATTGTTATTTTTGCCCGCTCAATATCCCATTCAAACTAGTAGGGGTGCAATGGTTCAGCAAGACCACAGATTGGTTTATTTTTTTGATCAGTTTGAGTTTCCCTGGAAGTATTTCACGTAAATTTTCAAATGTGAGTTGATTGGTCATGTAGGACAGCCGAGAAAGATGGCAGCACTTCAGGAGAGTTCCTTACAACCATCAGCTAACTTCATAAATTTGGAAACATACACTTCACTCTTTGACATAATTTCATTGTCCTCTACTAAAGTAGTGTTATGGCCAGTATTCAACCGACATCTTACAGCCTCGTGGTGAAATGGCAGATAATAGCAGAGCAAACTTTTTCAAAGGTGTGTTGATGAGAAGCAAGCTA
Source organism: Aulostomus chinensis (assembly GCF_037954235.1). Lineage (NCBI taxonomy): Eukaryota > Metazoa > Chordata > Actinopteri > Syngnathiformes > Aulostomidae > Aulostomus > Aulostomus chinensis. Next base: position 17,278,014 of record NC_141329.1, on the reverse strand, counting down.
GCTACAAAAAGCAGCATCTTGTCTCAGAGTGCAGCACCGACGGCGACACCAAAGGGAAACCCTCCACTGAATTAATCCAAAACTCACAACCCTAGTACTGGACAGAATGACGATGGAAACACGTTTGAGGGGATACGCAAGATGAGCGCTGCTCTGCAGGTGATGGCAGCGGATGTGGTTTCTATTAAGGAGACAAAGAAGGAGCTCAAAGACTCGGTGGAGAACATGCAGGTTATGCAGGCTTAGAGAGGCAGAAAAACAGATATTGCACATGGAGGACATAAACGCAGAGATGGGAAAAAAAACTTGGAGAATTGTGACAAGAGATAGGAAATGTGGACACGTAGAGGACCCCGAAAACTGGAGCAGGAGGAATAATGTCAGGATGGTGGGAATGAATGAAGGCAAAGAGGAGATGGGCAAAGTGATGCAGTATGTGGAGAGGATTATTTCTGAGGGGCTCTGTCTCACTAGTAAAGAATTTGAGATTGAATGCGCCCATCACTCTCTGGCCTCCATGCTTGACCTGGACCAAGGACCATAATGATGCGCTTCCTATGTTCATCAGCCCGAGACAAGGTGCCACAGGTGGCTAAGGAGAAACAAGGAATCGAGTGAGAGGACTCTAAGCTATCTCCCATTGAAGAGATGTCTACACGAGCTTATGTGAGGCATGGGCTGGTATATCCTGCAACGCTTATCTTCATGTGGAACGGACAAAAGAAAATATTTCGAGACAGCAAGGAGGCTGAGAGGTTTGTGCAAGATGCTAAATAGAAGACCGTGGTACTCAATATTAAAAATATGGCAAAGTGTGTATGAATCTTTGGAAATAAGGTAACTTTTTTCCTTGGTTGGGTTTGCTGGGGGCCGAGAGGATTGTATTGTCTAGGTGACCACCAATGCGCCTCTTCACTCGGAAAACTTTTTGTTTCCCCCCCTCACTCAAGCGCATGCCTCACTTTGCCATCACCATCATTCAGCACATCTTGCAAAGCATTGTTTTCTGTTCAACATCCGATCTTTTAAATTTGAACCAAGTCCAAATCACGGACATAGCACCGTTTTTTTGTTTTTGTTTTGTTTTGTATTTGTTTTTGTTTTGTTTTGTATTTTTGACCAGCTCCTCCTGCTCTGTCTGTGTTTGCAGCCATTGTGAGGCAGGTGTGATGACATCATCGACGATAGGTCAGTAGAGCACAAATCTCTACTATAGGCCAAATTTATATAATTTCTACCATCTACCGCATATGGTGCCCAGCCCTATAGGCTGGGAGGACGACCTATTTGTATAGAAGCCTTTTTATTAATTAATAGAATGGTGGGGAATATGGATGGTCAGATTATAATCGTGGGTGGGCTTTTACTCTTGTAAAAGTCATACTGTCTGTTTTTGTATGTTTAAAGAAAAAAAAACTTCAATGGTAGAAAAAGAAAGTGGATAGATTTTCTGTTTGGCATGTAGATCTCAGGGTAATCCACCAACCGGTGGGTAAATGTTTGAACAAAAATCGTCGTCATCTTCCGCTTATTCCTACACATTAAGGGTCGCAGGGGGGCTGGAGCCTATCCCAGTGTCAACGGGCGAGAGGCGGGGTACACCCTGGACAGGTCGCCAGTCCATCGCAGGGCCAACATAGAGAGACGAACATCCATTCACACACACATTCATACCTACGGTCAATTTAGAGTATCCAATCAGCCTATTCCCCAATTGTATGTTTTTGGATGGTGGGAAGAAGCCGGAGAACCCACGCAGGCACGGGGAGAACATGCAGACTTCACACAGAAAGATCCCATGCCCAATCCGGGACTCGAACCCGGAACCTTCTTGCTGTGAGGTGACAGTGCTAACCACTGCACCACCGTGCAGCCCTTGAACAAAAATACTCATGTAATTACTATCATGACCACATCTGAACAAAGCTGTTAGAAGAAATGAAACAGTCTGGTCAGATGATGGTGCTTCTTTTCTCCAGGCACCTTGGTGGGTTCTATTTTTAGAGTTCCCTTGCTAATATCCATACAGGAGCGGACACCTGCTAGTGACTCATTTCCATATGGCTTTACCCTGTAGGATTTATCATACATCTACACTTGAAAGATGCACTTTCAATATAAACTAGATTGAGTTTGCTTCTACAGATTTTTTTATAAAGCTATGGCCACATCTGTAAATGAGCTACTTCATGGTGCATTTGGCTGCAGCTTCTAAAGTCTGAAATCCTTATCAGTTTGTACAATTAGTCATGAAAGAGTCTCTGCTCAGAAATGCATTTGTTAAAAATTACAAAGCTTATGTATTTTCTTATTTTCCTCTATTGACATAAAAATATCTGTCACTACCTTTTCTGTGCAACATTTTTTTTTATAATTCCACAATTGAGTTTTCAATCTCACACATTGTATAAAATAATCAAATCAATTGTTATCAGCAGTTTTTGGATTTTGTTGCATTGCTCTATACTCATAAATACAAAAGACAAATTATTTGCTTCTCATCATATTTGGGTACCGATATTTATGTTTTAGTTAAGTTGTTTTCCATCACAATGTCTTATGTGTGAAAGAGACTGCTAAAAACAAAAAGGTTGGCAGCTGGATTATTTTTTTCTACTACCAGAATGACTGTTGAACTTCAAAGTGAATTTAGGACCCTGAATATGAAGATGCAACACTGCTGCAGGATGGCACATGTCACAATCCCTCCTGTCTACAGCTTGGTAGGATGGTGATGGAGTATCTGCCCTGCTCCCTCTCTTGCCGGCTCAATTATTTAAAGAGATGCTGCTGGTCCAATAAATAATGAAGAAGACTGTTGAAGGAAGGATTGGTCAGAGTTCAGCAGCTGTTCTTTAAGACAGTTCATACTGGTGTTTGGTTTTGCTGTCAGAGAGGGAGATAATCAGGGAACATTATCTGCTATGATAGAGGAAGGGATTCATTGATTTCTGTGTGAAGAATGATTACTTTTTTCTTTTTGAGTTTGTATCCTACAAACTAGTGTGTGTGTGTGTGTGTGTGTGTGTGTGTATTTAGAGCTTGAGATAGGTCTGCATGAAGAACTCTCTTTGTCCAACAACGATTAAAAACAGATCAGTGAGGAGCATAGTTGCACTGTGTGACCTGTTACTTCTTGAACACAAACACACTGTAGTTTATTTAGACTCAACTTCAGTACATTGTCCTGCTGCTGGGAATATGAAACCCTGCTACAGGCCTCTCATTCACTTCTCACAGCTCTGATATGTCGGTGATTTAAATAGATCTGGTGTTGTGCTGACTTACACATCACATATTTTATCTACAATCATGAAAAATGTACCCTCAGAGAAGACTGTAATTTTTGATCAGATGACCTAATGCCAACACAAACACCCCTAGCCGACACGAACACATGGTCATACAACAGTTCATGTCAAAAGTACCAGGCCAGTTTTTGTGAAACTTGGTTGAGGAGTGGATAACAGGCCAAGGAAGACTCCATTTAATTCCGGGTGGGATCGAGGACTTCTTTTGGTACATTAATTAACAATACATCACATTTCATTACATTTGTTGATCAAAAACATATATGATTGTTTGAGAATACATCAGTGGTGGAGGTCGTTGCTCTGTTTGACCCCTTAGTGTCAGTTAAGAGCTGTGTTATTACGAATGGTGGCAACAGAAGTGTGTCTGTGTGTAAGAAAGAAAGGCAGTGGAGAGAGGATGAACACATATATTTCAGTCCAGTCCTCTCCCAGGTACTGATGTGTCATGTGCTGGGCATCTTTGAATATGGCATGTAGAATGACTCACGTACCGGTTACTAACCCCTGGGGGAAATAGCATACTTGCGCTGTTAAAAATGAGTCAGAACTTTTCATTGATAGTTGTTTTTTTGTTTTTTTTTGCACTCATCAAAGGACTTTCCTACTCTTCCTTTGACTTGTGGAATTTCAAACATCTGTAGTGTTCGACGAACTTCCGTCTTGTTTCTTTAAAAAAAAAAATTTTGGTCCAAAGTTCATTTCTCAGCCAAATCACACTATTTGTTTATGCTCACAATTGCTTATTGACTCACCACTGCGTCCAAGTAGCTGGAACTAAAAGGCATTCATGTGTAAAACTTTTTATATGTGTTACATTAGAAGGCATCGCTTGAGGACAAATCATGTTTGGACATTGGCAGCGGCTGCTTTTGTTTGTAAATTTATTTCTCACTATTTGTGTTGACAACACTGTTGTGTCGCAGTGGCTTATATTAGTTTAACTACATTTTCAGTCAAATGGTTGTAGCTGTTTTCTAAATCTAAGAATAGCTCCTCAGAAATGGTAGCAAGGCTTAACAAGCATCTAATAGAATCTACTGCTATATGTCACCTGACTCAAGCACAAACACAGCAGGCCTTTCTGTTGCTGTCTGAAATAAAACTACTACACATCAATAAGTCTGGCTGCTTATCCACCAAAAACCTTGATGTGAATCTGTATAGGAAGACAGATGATAGAAGAGTGACTTTTATTCTGCGCTACACTTGAGGTTTTCTTTTTGCTGAAGTGTTTGCTAAAAAGACAATATTTCCCATAAACCCTGTTAAAGTTTCCTCCCACCTTTCTTTCAAAGGCCAGCGGTGCAGTAGCCCAGCATCTCTGTCAAATGCCATGGCTTGTTTGGTCTTTGTGAGTGCTGACTGCTGCTGACTGTAAACCACACTGTCAGCAATCTCCTTTCTCTCCACAGTGACACAGCAGCACAGCAAACACACTCAGTCTCTGAGTCTCAGTCCCCTGTTTTTTGTTTTTTTTTCCACAATAAACTGCTCTCTTGTTGACACTGTGATTTGAGGAGCAAACAGCCAACTAAAACCGATTATGAAGAAAGACTATAGATGTCTAATGTCTGTTAAGTAGTTGTTTTCAGAGTAAATACTAAATATTCACTCTTCTCATCCAGAACAGAGGAGAGCAGCTGGGACTTACTGTCATATATATATATAACAACAATATTTTGTTCCATTATTTTCATTATCAACCATGGCCTAAATAACCACAGTGCTCCCTTGTATCTGTGGAAGTCCGAGATGAATCAGAAACCCAAACACTCGCATCATGATGCTCATCTGACCACAACATGTGTTGCTATATCATAGTACATTTTCATTAAAAATCATAGTGCAATGTCCAGTCCAATTATTTTGGAGAAGATTGTTTATGTGGTTTTATATAAAGTTGTGACAATACTGGTTTTAATAGAGACTGTGGAGACTACTGATGGAGTTGACTAAAAGTGCTGAGATTGATTCAGTTTGGAAAAGGATGTTTTTTGCTGAAGTGCTTCCTCATTGAAATAGTCTTGTCTCTTGAAATTAAATTAGATAGTGATTCTAAATCTGCTCTATTTGTAAAATGTCATGAGATCACCTTTGTTGTGATTTGGTATTATATAGATAGAGCTGATTTGACTGTGTAGGGCTGGGAAATTGATTATTTTTTCATCAAGATTAAGATAATCTGCTATCAATAATACAATGTCAACAGCAGCGACAGCTGGGTTTATCATTAAAAAATGCATTGAAACTGACATTCAGAACCTCACAATGACTCTTGCTTATTACGGCACGGTGGTGCAGTGGTTAGCACTGTTTCCTCACAGCAAGAAGGTTCTGGGTTCGAGCCCTGGCTCAGGCACACAATCTTTCTGTGGGGAGTTTACATGTTCTCTCTGTGCCTGCATGGGTTCTCTCTGGGAACTCTGGCACCCTCCCACAGTCCAAAGACATGCAAGTGGGGACTAGGCTACTGTAAATTATCTGTAGGCATGGTTGTCTGTCTATAAATATTGGCCCTGCGATAGATTGGAGTCCCTTTCCAGGGTGAACCCTGCCTCTCGCCCTTCCAATAAAAAATACAAATAACATAAAAATAAAGAAAAGTAGTTCAGCATCTTTACATTTCAGACCATGGTAGAGAGAACAGTGTAAAAAAAAACAAAAACAGAAACCAACTGAACAACTTATTTGAAGTCATACAAATCAGCCCTATAGCCATGGCCTGTCCTCTGTCAGTTGAAATCCTCTGGAACAGAGGGAGTTGCTCTTTCCTCTGTGCTAATTACAGGCCTGATCTCAGCCTACAAATATCACAAATGCACACAGCCTAGAGGATCAGTGACTAAGTGATTAGTGCTTTGAGGCACTTTAATGAGATTTGTTTGAAGCCTTTCCTAGTTTTATCTTGATATATTAACTAACATGGGACTAAGTTACCCAAAAATATACAGCTTTGATGATTGGCAGTTCGCTGGGTGAGCCTTTATAGTACAATTGTTGACAAAGGCCATGTACAAGGACTTTTTCAACAAATTACTGCTGAAAGTTTTTTTTTTTGACACATCACATGCCAGAAATTATGTAAAATCAATAAATCTTATGGCAAACAGCACATTCATTGTTACCTGTCCAGCAAGAGATTACGGAGAACTGGCCTTGTGCTGTCAGTCAGCAAGAGTTTAAGGTAGATGATAAACCAAAAAGACACATTAAGTAGGTTTGGTTGAACTAGATGTTTGGATGGCATAATTTGATCAATAATTCAAACAATTCATCAGTTTAAGTTAATGATGCTTTAAAACTATGCCTATTGGAATCACTCTTTTCTTTAAGTTCCTTTTTTTTTTTTTTTTTTTTAAATGGCTGCTCTTCGTGCGAAGTCACGCTACAAGCAACATGAGACATGTTGACATAACTGAAAGTTCTTATGGAAAGGACACTGGCCAAAGTCCTGAAATGAGTTCCACAGTGAGATTTAGAATCTTCAGAATGTAGTTTGAAACTGAAACACTGCTAACCTGATGCATTATATGATTTGCTACCCAGAACTATTGGGCATGCTCTCTTTGGGATTGGAGGGAAAAAAAAAAACCTGGCAGGTGATTTGGTTAACTATCCAATAGCAACATCTCTGCTCACCACTTAAGAAGCTGTCATTGTTATTTTCCAGCACACAGCTATTTCTTGCTGTCATCTAAACTAAATGCTGATTGATTTGAATCCTTGTGGTTCAGCTCGAAGCACGTAGGATGACATCTTAATAGATTTTCTGTTCCTGAAGTTGTCTGCTATTTATTTAATTGTGGCCCGTGTTGTGTACAGAGTTGCTCACATTTCATACTGATGATTTGAGGCAGGAAAACTTTTTCTTCATTAATATTTGAAGACATTGAATGGGCTATCCTTGACTTATTGTTGTTTTCTTTAGTAACTGGACCTAATCTCATCATATGCTTTACTTTATGCTTTGATCAGAGTGTACACTGTATATTTACTGGATATAGGATCTACATGCTGCTGAAAACACAAGATGGGGAAAACACATCTGATAGAAGTAGTTTGATGAGAGTCATCGTTACCATCCTGAAGTTTCTAAAGCCAGGGAGTCCTTTTGTTGTGTTCCACACCCCGTTAACAGTTGCTAAAGGCCTTGATCTGCCATTTCCTGACTTTAGAGTCTATCCAACCATTTCATGTGAGCCACAGCAAAGTTAAGCTAAAGGGGCGGAAGGTGGGGGGTAGAGGAACTCTTCATTCCCCTCAGAGCCATTTGAAGGATGTTGTTACTATTTCTGTCTTGAGCTGATTTAAGAGGGAATCTCAGTTGAGGACCTAAACATTCATCCAAGAGTTGGATGGATGTTAATCTGTTCTGGGTTTATAAAGGGATGTGTTTGCTCTGCTCAGTACTCATTCATACACTCTTTCAGCAGCCTTTAAAGTAGGCCAGTTATGAGCGCTGCCTACAATAAACCACATTCAGCAGCCATCACACATACTCCTTCATAATGGTGTTAACATGAGATGTCTTCAAGAGTCTTATAAGAAATGTTTAAAAAGCTACCTGACTTGTATAATAGAATGGTTTGAAGAAAAGGGAGGGCTGCCAATAAATCCAGAGATCATTAGACATGGATGCCTGGATTGGAAGCAGATAAGCCAGTGCAATCAGAACTCGGAAGGAACAATTAGAGTAGACTGGATCAGATGAAAGGATTTACACAACATCCAAAAGATAACCCAGGCTGTGTATTAAAATTCAGTTATAATATGTCTCCATCAAACTATTCAACTCAATCAATGATCCGGAGCTAGCATCTAATGTTTTCTGACTTTCTGAACATTTGTTTGAAGCAGTCATTTCTCACCAGGCAACAGAGCATGTTTTAAGTTTTAGTTGCTGCTTTCCATGATGCACCCTGTAATGTCTGAGATTTATAAACACTCTCTCCCTCTTCATTACTGAGCCTGTTCTCATCTTAGATAGTTATATACCGCACTTTGACAATCTGACACGAATGTACAAGGAACCCCTTTTCTTAGTTCAACTGCTCAGGTGGAATTTTGCTTGATCTCTCTGTTATTGTAACCATTTTTTTCTTTTGTCTAAACCTTACCAGACAAGTATAGCTGACATGAATATTTGAAATGATTTGGAAAGCATTCTAAATCAGTCATAATCACTGTTGATGGATGGTTGGAAATATGAAGTTTGCGGTCAGAACCAGTCTGGCAAAGTCCTCCATCTGGTTGAGCAACCCACAGCATCCTTATGCTGACTGTTTCTCTGTCGTCTGAGTTGGTATCTGATAGTGAGGGGCATGAGAAAGCACCAGTATTGTTACTGTTTGATGACCGGAAATTCCAGTGTGTTTCATTATTTTGTTTCATCCTATTCACTCTTCTCCCTCTCTGACATTAGCCTGAACTGAACGCCTTTTTGCTGAACTGTTCAAATGGGTTTTATTCCATAGCTGAGTTTAGCCAAACTTTTTAGTTTAACATTCACCCATCCACAGTTAACACAACCTTGCTAGCTATAGATTGGTGGTTCTGATGTCTCTTTTGAGAGCTAAGCGCTGGTTTAGCCCAAAATATTTCCTCTTATGTTAGCTCTATGTATTGTCCTGATAATGAGGGCTACGGCCCGACAAGACCCGCAAATGGGTTCTTCTGTACATATTAATCTCTTAAAATGTAGGTAGGCAACAAAATGTGCAGGCAAGTGCCAGTGTTACACAATCCCTCACTCAACATACATACACACTCAGTTCCAGGCTGCACTTCGGCAAATGTCCAGTGCCACTCAGCTTATCTGGAGTTGAGTTTCCGTTTGGGCAAAGAGGGCAGTGAATAGAACAGTGTTGGATCTATCATCCCTCAGCTGACCTAAGCCCCCAGGCGCCTGTCAACCAGAGAGGACGGGCTTTGTAACAGGCTCATTGTTCAACACAGTATGCTGTGTGTGTGTGTGTGTGTGTGTGTGTGTGTGTGTGTGTGTGTGTGTGTAGTGAAGGGCATGGTGTTGCAATAATGGACAGATTATGTCATGGATTTTCAAAGTGCTAAAATTCCAACAAAATGTGTTTCATTCTTGTTAAGTCATACTACAGATTGTAGTGTCAGTTTGCTGGTTAGAGTCCCAAGGCTACAACTACTTTCACTAGCATCTAGAATGGTGATTTTGACTAGACTAGACTTGTCAATCACTAACTAATCATGCCAGTCTAAAAAGGTGCTTGCTGCAGTCCTCTTGGTAAATCACAGCAACAGAAACTATGCAGCTCTTGTCCTTGTCTTGTCATTTAAATGTTTTTTTTGTACATGGTTTTTTAATCAGGTGTGTCAGTCTGTGGTTGCTGAGCCACCCTCACCAAAACTTAAGTGACATAACTTGGTATGTATTTGGGATGCACATTTTTACGCTTATTGTGTTTCAACCAATTGAATCAGCTCTACAGAAACTTTACTGTTACTTGTGGCAGACACAATCTTGAAGAATGGGACTTCATTGCAGGTGGTCATATCAAAAATTGGGCTTTAAACTGAACATTGTTGAGAATACACAGAGAATCTGGACATTTCCCCCGATCGGTGGTGTCTTTTCAGCAGTGATTTTGAGTAATATCATAAGCAAGATTAAATGATATGAAAATTACTCTTAACAAAAATCAAACTAACAGTTTGGATGAATCCATTATCAAAGTCAGAGTGCACCCTAATGGCTCTTGTTAACTCGCATTGCACCCATCATCATCAATAAATTCAATGGAAGCTTTCGACCTCTCTCTCAACAAACAGCGTTTTAATCAATGTCTTACATCCAAATGTTGCTGCTTGTTTGTGTTTTAAAGTTATTACCAGCCCACACATGAGAGATCCTCCCCCTTACTCATTGACACCGCACGTGAGGTCAGAACTGTTGGAATCTTAGGACTTGTGTAAATAGCAATATCCATGTTTTGTCCTACCCATGCATTCCACAGAGATTACTGCAGCCAGACAGAATTAGTGTGCTTGGAGGAAACAAGACATGACTGCAGCTGATAGCAGTACAGCCTGTTTGTCATGTTGTTGTACTATGAGCTTGTCTTGTTCATCGACTGTATCTTGTTGATCTGACAATCAACAAGTTTGTGTAGGCGTGCTCATAGCATCACTCTCCTTAGTTTCTCCATGCTGTCAGATAATATATGTTTGTTTGCTTAATACGTTTTGGGTTGCATCAAACCCTAACCCTTTTTTTTTTGCCAGAGAGATTATTTAGCATTTGTTGGGCAGCTTTCATTGTACATACACTAAAATCGTCAACGTTTATAATGTAACCTTCACCTCACCATTCTCTCCTCTTCTCCAGTCCACTGGGAAAGTATCAAAAATAACCGGAGTTAATATAATGTTTAGTGTCACTTTCTGGGTCTTTTCAATTGGCCTTTTGTCATTTTATTAAGAAAATCAATCTTGTCAGCCAAATCAGACTATGCAATATTTTAGTCTGACATGATGCTCACTATGTCAGTCTTTCGCAGTGTCTCAACAGAGAGACCGAAAACACTATAAGTATTACCGCAGCCAATCATTGTTTGCAGTAGTAGTAGCACTACTACTACTACTACTACTACTACTACTACTACTACTACTACTACTACTCCTCCTCCTATAAAGTTTGCTACTTTGGGAAGATAACACAGCATAATTACCAATTTGTCACTAAATTGCCCAACGCCTTAGCATGTTTCTTTTTAAGCATACGCGCCCGCGATAGCTGTTGGCTAGAGGCATTATGTTTTACGGTTTTTCGTTCATTCTTATTTTTGTCCCTAACTTTTGAATGCTATGTCTCAGAAATGCATTGTTGGGATTTCTTCACATTTGCCCCAAATGTCAGCAGGGACTCCAGGATGAAATGAACAGATTTTGGTGGTCAAAAGTTAAGGCAACTCTACCATGCACACATCATAATGTATACAATCGCAATGTGGTACTTTGTATTTTCACTTCTTTAAGGAAGCATCAGAGAGGCAGTGGATTGTTCCACAAACATTTCCTCTGTTTGATTGTTCAAATTTTACTGCTGAAACCCTCTTTGCTTTTCTCACAACTCATAATGTGAGCCAGATATTACTCTGTCATCTTAATGGTTATTGTCAAGGACACATGAGATGTCAGACTAGGCAGGAAAATAGAAACATTCCGACATGCTAGATTTTCCGTTGAGGTGTCATGGGGGGGCCCCTGAGGCCTTAGCCCCATTCTTTAATTCTTCCATGAGTGTACGTTGGTCATTTATGAGCCAGACTGAAAACAGTAAAAGCTAAGATAAGTTTTTGGAGTCTGAATCAGGCTGTACTACTATAGTATACCTACACACCTTTTAACACTGTTGCAGATTTTACTATACCTATCCACCAAGTGAGTTTTTTTCCCCCCGTAAACACCTCTGATTATTCGATTTGAATACATGTTTAAAGCTTGAAGATGTAATATTATCACTAATGATTCCTAAATACAAAGCACATTAGAGAAGCAACAATATTTATCTGTATAATTATCGTATGATGCTCAGGTTCACTGACCGCAAGGCCAGTAAATGATGCAAAACATGCATGTGTTCTCACTGATAACATAATTGCTGGCTTTAATTGGTATTTCATTTGACATGCTGAAGCCTGCCGTTCACTCCTACCCAGTTATGCTGCTTTTAGTACTAAATGTTTATAATATCTAAGAATTCTGTGTTCCTGCTCTGGCCCAGACGAGAGTAAAATATTAAATAGATGTGTATAGTTTTACATGTGCAGTGTTACATTAGTGGAGGTGGGTGTACTGAGGGCATGCCAGCTTGGATTTACACTGGAGTTAGATGTTGACTAAAAGAAGCACTAAATGGGCTACAGCATTCCACAGAGTCAGCGCCACCCATCATCCACAAGTATGCCTTGGCACACACTGCACATGCCATACTGTACATTTGAATCATGACACACATCATCCAGTAGCTCTCATCCATGTCTGGCCCAGTTATTCTGTATATATTTATTAGTTGTGGCATGAGATGCAGATATGATCGTGGCTGAATATGAAAGATGACAATACTCACATGTATGTACATTGTGTTGTTGCTGTAGGTTTTGTATTTGACCTAGATGGGCTACATTTAGGTTCTGACCCACCGATGGTGAAACCTCTACCTGGAGACAACTGTGACCTGCATCCAAGCAATGCTGAGTCTGATGAGACATGTTGGGAAAGCCCTTGTTGAAGGATTTACGCCTTACTCTCTGGCTCCCTTGGAGAGTCCCTGTGTATATGTGAATTACATGATCTGTCTGTTAGCATCACACGTGCATATGTACACACACAGACACAGAGACAGACACAGACATCATGCGCCCTGTCTGACCTACATCTGCCACCCTGCTACAGAACTGAGATGTGAAGGAGCTTGCTCAGACATGACACGCACACACATATCATGCACACACGCACACAGTGTGTGTGTGTGTGTGTGTGTGTGTGTGTGTGTGTGTGTGTGTGTGTGTGTGTGTGTGTGTGTGTGTGTGTGTGTGTGTGTGAGTGAGACTTTGGCATTAACACTGTCCCAGCTGCTGACCGCTGAGACCAATAGGGAACATCCTCCTGGGCACATCAGTGGAATGTACCATGTCATTGAGGAAATGTATCTTTGACCTGTCACATTAGTGCTGACCAAAACTGAGACCCCATGCTCTTAAAGACAAGGATTGTAGAAGAAGAAGAAAGTGGTCGTACGGGAAAGGAAATGCTCTGCATTTTTTAATCTTGGCTAATAATAGGAATGAAAAGTCAGGATGGGTTGACCTCTGCTGCTTTAGTTGAGATTCCTCTTTTCGTCTCTGGCAAACCCTACATCTTTATTGAATCAGTAAATCATTGGATTATCCTAAAAGCTTGTGTTATGGCTATATTAAATCTGAATGACAGAAACTCTTTGTAAACATCCAACAGTGCTAAAAAACATGGAGCTAATTCATGGTTAACACCAAAATTCCTTTCAGATGTCAAGTGATTGTAATGTTACTAGCTACTAGTTTTCGTTTTGTTTTTAAGCTGCGGGGGTAGGTTTCTTCTTACCAACACTGCGTTTAGTAATTGTGGTCCATAGTGATCTTAACAATTTTCCGGCATGCCCACTTGACTGGAAATGCCTTTTGCCTCAGAATGACACACAAGTCCTTCCTTTAGTTTTCCAGTTATACATACAGAAACCAAAACATGGGTACAGTTGTTTAGCTGCAAAGTAGATGAGTGCTGACTGGTAATGATGTGGCCCTCTGTTATGCTGACATTATCATTGAAGTCAAGTCTGCTCTTATCACCGCTGGTAAGATGACAGAAAAAAAAGTGGAGTACAGACGAGGCTGCTTAGTCTGCTGTGTAATGGTAAAATAACATAAATGCTGCATCCTGACATTTGATTTATTGAACAAAATGCATTTTAAGATACTGTAATGACAACTTGAAGTGATTTTGTCAACTCATCCCATTAATCAGTTTTAAAGTTAAACATAGCAATAGTTGATATTTTGATATTGTGGTAGCAACTAATAATGTAAGGAGAAACACTGCTGCATATGCAGCACCTTAACAGCACTAAGAGAGCCTCTGTAATCTGTATTCTTGGAAGTCGTTTTGTAGAGAAGGCTTCATTATAGACTTGAACACCTCCCCCTCCCACACACAAATAAACCCACTGAGGGACAGAATTATCATCCTTTAAATCTATTTTTGGATGCACTTTTTTAATATTTTGAATAAAATAAAAATAATTAGTACTTTTTGGTTCCAAAATTTCAGTGTCAGACTTTCCCTCTGACCTCACTCCAGGGTTTGCACTTGCGCTTCAATTCTTCATTATTCAAACTACTTGTAAACACTCCTATCCCACAGTGTTACATCACTACATTTCTCTCCTCACCCTTCAGTCTTACCCCACCCTCTTTATTTTAACCCCGCTCTTTCCCAAAGAAGCCCCTTCTGGAACCCCTCCCTCCTCCTGCACTACTGTCAGCTGGACTAAAGCTGTCACTTCAGTGTTTGCACTTCATCTATACCACGGCAGCCTTCTGTCTCTACAGTATCATGGCAGCCACTTGGAAATAATAGATGCTTTGTCTGGTTGCAGGATTTTCAAAAGCGTGCAGTTTTTTGTTTTTTGTAAAATCTGGTCCTCTGGCTCCATCTTGTGGTCCAAAAGCAGTGGTAGTGGGAAAGTAAGGGAGCTGTAACAGATCACTCATTAATACACAGCCTGGGGATATGTGTCTTTAAGCAGGTGGATGTTCTGTATTGGAGGTTTGTTTTGGTACACTGAGGAAAGTGGAAAGCAGCTGCTTAATCCCACAGGAGTCATTATTCTAAAATCCTGACACTGTGGATGATGTATAATACTCAATTGATGTTTTAGAAATCTCACACTAAGAACTGTGATGCCCGCAGTTGTGATGATGTGCACATCAGTTGTGAATTCAGTTGAGGCACTTTGACATGTCTGTTGGAACTTTTATCAGCTTTCAAAGGTGCAGCTCTCTGTAGGGGTATCATGTATGTTCTGATGGTTCAGTTTATGTAGAATTGCTGGAGGCACTGGCGGTATGCAGTGTACACAATCCCTAATTTGATGTTAAGAACAGGCTATCTTATATTTACTTGACCGAAAAGTACACACAGTTTCATTACCGCTGTCACTGACACAGCTATTATCAATAAATATAGCCGCTTTAAGCCTTTTCTATAATAATATGCAGAGGTCAGTCTTATAGACTACCAAGTTCATTTATTCTAAAAAAACAAGTCGTAAACTCATTCCAAGGTGCTCATTTCTCCTGCATCTTCCATGCATCCAAATGTAGTACAGATTAGGGCCTGACAGATAGATTTACTGTTATTGGCTTATACATATATACCATGACAGCGTTTATGTTTTCTGATACGCACCATGTTACAATATTTTTTTAACAGCAAATAAAATACCTAAAGTAATGCCTATATCTATTTAAAGATTCTATAACCTACAGTAATGTGTCCAGCAGAGAGCATACTGGTGCCTCTAACTTGTTGCTTTTCCTATTTTATATACTATTTTATTTTGGTCATATGAAATATTGTTAGATATGTTATTATAAAGTCAATTATTTGTTTAAGAATTTAGCCTTCTGACAATCATTACATAGCCGTATTGGTACAAAATTGATGCACAAAGAACATAGAAAAGTCCAGGACAGAAATTCACTATTTTTGTTGCACATATTAGTAATCTGCAATTTTTTTTCTACTCGAAAACAAGTATCTGTATTGGGCTCAGAAAACCCACATAAATTGAGCTCTGTTTCGGACTGAAGGTTATTTAATCCTACAGGGGTAATGAACACTTTCATTGCTCAGCCACCTGGAGTTTATTTCACTGAGGTGCATCAGTGGGAAACTGACACCGACTGAACGGAGCATCTATGTGTTATCAGTCTCATGTTCCCCATTTACTCACAGAATATACATTACTTCATTTCATCAAATGAAGAAGAAACTCACTTCTGTGAGGCCTTTTTTTCCTATTGACTGTCAGCAGCAGGCAGGCTTATGTCAGTTTAGTTTGATGAGTATTCTGAAATCTCCATCCATCCATCCATCCATCCAGCCATCCTGGTCTGGAGCCTATCCCAGAAGCCTTGGGCAAGAGGCTGGTTGCACCCTGTGAATGGTTGTCTGTCTATATGTGTTGGTCCGCAGGGTCAATTTAGAGTATCAATCAGCCTCGTCCTCACTTGCATGTCTTTGGACTGTGGGAGGAAGCCTGAGTACTTGCAGAGAACCCACGCAGGCACAGGGAGAACATGCAGACTCCACACAGAAAGATCCCGCGCCCGAGCCGGGGCTCGAACCCGGAACCTAACCACTACACCACCGACCGTGCCGCCCCCATTTTGAAATATCACATATGAAAAGGGTAAAGGAAAAAGCCCCTCCAATTTTGGAGGGTTATGTTTTCTGTTTTTTGAAAAAGTGTAAATGTGCTAAATGAGACATGGAAAGCCATTTTCAAACGAGCTCTGATGTTGCGAATGTTGAACTCACAGGACTGACTGTCGCCTTCACAGGTTTTCCTAACTTTTGTCTTCCTTTACAGACAGAGGAACATGTGTAGTATTAGCTGGTACTGAGAAAAATTACATTCTTTTTCTAACTGAAGGTAATTTCTGGAAACCTCTCCATTTTTCACTGACAGAGGACTCTTCTTTTTAGCTTGCAGCCACAGCATTGCCTTTTCCACCAGCAGTATCATGCAGCGTATTTTATTCACTCCTAACTGGTTGGTGGAAACACACTAATGCACTGTTCCCTTTTCACAGTTTCCTTAGAAGTCCCTTGACAATTAACTGGAAACACAACTAGTGAGGTTGAGCAAAGTGTGCATTGTTTCCAATAACCTGCTACCATCTTTTTTACGTACTTCTGTTTCTCTCGGCGCTGCCTTCCTCTAAGCTTTCAGGCTTCCTGCTCTCTGCTGTGAGTAACAGTTTCACACAGGAAGGCAACACGCCATGTGTTTATGACACCATGATAGGCCCAAGAGAAGGCGTAGGGCTGGTGATACAAAGGAAATAGGGATTTGGTGGGATTTAAGATGCTAGATGCTGGACTGCACGCCATATGATGATTGGACCAAGTATAAAGGTATGCTACCGGCAGATCCTCATATGTCTGATTTCAACACAGGGGAACTTAACATTTTTCCTTTAGAATAGAGAAGGACATTTTATATTTCTCTTCGCCATGAAGTAGTTCCAATAAACTTTGGAATCACCTTTTTAAAATCGTACAATCAAGCTTTTAACTGTAGCAACAAGAATTATAAACACATTGTTACTGGATGGGGAGTGAAATGATTTCCTAAGCATTTGTGAATATTGTTTCATTTAGCCAATTGAATAGAGCTTTCTCAATCTGCTGGCACACCCATCAGTGCAAAGAGCACCTTCACTGGTGAGGGTACCAGAAATTTTTACCAGCTCAAGTACTTATATTTTATCACGTATTTTCTATTTTTAGGACTGATCTTAAAAGACATGACAGTGGAGAACAGCAATATATCTGAAGCATATTGTCAGTCCCAACAGTGACAGCTACCATTTGATATTTTTTCATTCTCAAAACAACATTGTGAAGGAAAAATCCATTCTAAATTAATCAGAATTATAATAATAATACAGAATCATGCTAATAGAGATCAAGGGAAGTCATGATGAAACAAGTAAGGAGACCAGGGTGGGGGTGTAACGTAACGTCTTTACAAACAGGAGAGATGTGAGTCAGTGGTGTAAATATACAGCACAGAGCAAAAACAAGATACAAAGTTATATTAGCTTAGCTACCAGCAGCAAGCTAAATAAAAAAGAAGAGCTTTATTTCCTGTCCTATTTTTTTAGAATAGGACTCTCAAAGCAGCTTTTAAAAAAAACTGCATATGTGAAGTAATCAAGTTGTTTATATTTGTTATATCTTATGTTCTTTTGATATTTTGGAGATCAAACAGTCCATGAATGAAATAAAAATATGTTAGCGTAATTGATTATAACAGTACGAATCAGAGTCCTACATGTAGTTAATAATGTAAGTGTGTCATGGACCCCATGTAAATATGCACCAGTTTTTAGCGTACCCTGAATGCAGCATGATGTCATCCCCTCAGGCGTTTAATGTATTTTGGTATGGCTGACCCACAGTGTATAAACAATTGTACGCAGTAACTTCATTTCATTAACAGATCATGAGCTTCACGAGCACCCATGTGGGCACACACAAGCAGCTGAGATGACACCAACTGCTGCAACATGTGTGGGTAACGCCTGACGGGACTGGGTGGGTGTTGGGCAGTGGAGTGGGGGGATCATGGTAGAGCTGTCTAGCCTGGAGAGCTGAGGCTCCTATTTTTACCCCTGCACAACACCCTCATATCACAACAGCTGTCCCCACATCTCCTGTCTGTCCAATGTCAGGAATAGCTGACCTATCAGAGCGCTGGCCCTCTCTTCAGCCTGGCTCTTTCTCTAGCAGTACATGTGTCTCTAGCCGCTTGCTCACATCTGTTCTACTTTGGTCACTTTTCAATCAGATCACTGACTTTTGGGAGCAGTTTGGATACAGGAACTGAGGAATTACTTCACGTGCAGGTAGAACACTCGGTGGTACCATTCTAGATTCTAGGGGGCGGGTGTAGTGGAAAATCTCCAAGAGAAGCTTCGGGCCTGAACACGGCTCAGCAGGTTTCACTATTTTTAGACTAGAATTAGCTGAGGGGGGCAGCTTGAGAGACTTTCCAGCTGAAAGTAAGATTAAACAATAGTCTTTGTGACAATGGGACATTACCTCTTTCCCTACTCAAGAATTTAACAGGACAAGTATGTGGAGATGCAGTTTGGCTGGTTTGCGGAGGTGATCCTCGGTCATTTGTGATACATAGCATTGTCAGGAAATGTACTTTACTGTCATGATATATTGTTGGTTTTCAGTGCTTTTCTAAATTTTGATTTATGAGTCATTTTATAAAGACTGTGATTTTCTGATGTAAACACTTTTTGTCACAGACAGACAGACAGACAGACAGACAGATTACTTTATTAATCCCTTATGGACGTTCCGCCAGGGAAATTGCAATCTCCTACACAGTAATTACTACACAGTCATTAAGGTTCTGAAACATATTGATACTGATTCATACAAGATTGAATTGAATGATTTTATAATGTGCAAATCTTTAAGTTTCTGCTCAAAGTGAAATGAATGATTTACGGAAACAATTATTAGAAAATTAGTATTTTGAAAGGATTTCATTTCTGTAACGATGGTATCAATAAGACACTGTGCCACCGACCATGCAGTAAAAATTATGTGTGGGATAATATATATTGAAAGCACAATTTATCAAGATTATACCTCTTACAATATGTTATGGATACACTCTAGTGCAGAATATCAAAATTTTCATTAAAACATCTAGTCTTATAATTAATTTAGCTTTTTCCCCACCACCATGTTGATACAAAAGTTTGAAAAAAAGTTACAACCATTAGTTATCTGTAGATTTGACAGTATATTCAATTGTCACTTTTTTTGAGGTGAGCAGAGAATGTGATGTGTTGAATCATGCTGCTCTCTTTTGGCTGGTGAAATCCTGAATATCATTTTGCCTCTGTCTGGCCCCGTTCTTATTGACCACATATGGGATTAAGTCGAATGAATCTTGTGTATATTTGGACTGGGTTTGATTGTCCATGGTTGCCTTTCAGGTTGGGTCTCCTTGTTTCAATATATAGTGTTGGCATGTTGGGGTTTGGTCTGTCCAGGATCAGCCCTCTGCCCCAGATATTAATTCAGGACTGTCAACATTCAGTCAGCAAGTAGCACCTGCTTGGTCCCTGTGGATGACGTGAGCTTGCTTTCTGTTTAGATGATATGATACACCATTGGTATTATGACAATATCTTCTATGACAAATTACCATTCAAACTTTTCTTTAATTATTTCAGCCAAGATTTCAAAATTGTGGTTGCCATTCCTTCAAGTTATGATACCATTGTGCATATTGATGCACAATGGTATCATTGGTATCAGCAGATTTTGGTCATTTTAAGATAGATCTGTGTCTTTACAGTCAAGACTCTTCACAATTACTCCTCTGTTTATCATAAACACATGATGAAACGATAACACAGTAAATATTTTATTTATGGGCTTGGAAAGAATACAAACTTTCCTTTTTCAGAATTTTTACATGTTTTTCATTGTGTACGAAATGTGATTATATAAATTTGTTTTTTACATGTAATATTGACAGCTGTACATATCAGCTATTGAAGCAGTTGACACTGACAAAAAATTGTGCATTATTAATTAGTTCATATATATGTGTGTGTGTGTGTATATATATATATATGCGTATATATGTATATATATATGCGTATATATGTATATATATGCGTATATATGTATATATATATGCGTATATATGTATATATATATATGCGTGTGTATAATATATACACACACACACTTTCTCATTCAATGTTTTTTCTTTATTTTTACTACTTTCTACATTGTAGACATCCTGTGGACATCAAATATATGAAGCAAGATACATGGAATTATGTAGCAAAGACAAAATTGTTAGATAACTCTAAATATGTTTTATATTTTAGATTTCTCAAAGTAGCCACCCTTTGCTTTGTTGACAGTGCTGTAAACCCTTGACCTCTCAAGGAACTTCATGATGTCATCAGGTTCGCCTTGTCAGGGTTCATTTGTGGAATTTCTTAATGGGGTTGGGACCGTCAGTTGTGTTGTGCCGAAGTCAGGTTGGTACACAGCTGACAGCCCTATTAGACAACTGTTAGAATTCATACTGTGGCTAGAACCAATCAGCTAAATAAAGAGAAATGACAGTCCATCATTACTTTAAGAGCAGCAGGTCAGTCTGGAAAATTGCAAAAACTTTGAATGTGTCCCCAAGTGCAGTCACAAAAACCATCAAGCGCAAAGATGAAACTGGCTCACATGAGGACCGCCCCAGGAAAGGAAGACCAAGAGTCACCTCTGCTGCTGAGGATAAGTTAATCCGAGTCACTAGCCTCAGAAATCACAAGTTAACAGCACCTCAGATCAGAGCCCAGATAAATGCCACACAGAGTTCCAGGAGAAGACACATCTCTGCATCAACTGTTCAGAGGAGACAGTGCCAATCAGGTTTTTATGGTCGAATAGCTGCTAAGAATCAACTACTAAGGAAAAGCAACAAGCAGTTGAGATTTTTTTGGGCCAAGAAACATAAAAAATGGACATCAGACCAGTGGAAATCTGTTCTTTGGTTTGATGAGTCCAAATTTGAGATCTTTGGTTCCACCTGCTGTGTCTTTTTGTGATGATGCAGGTGGACAGATGGTCTCTACATGCATGGTTCCCACCATGAAGCATGGAGGGGATGCTGTTGGGGATTTCTTCAAAATTGAAGGCACACTGAACCAGCATGGTTATCACAGCATCCTACAGCGACATGCCATCCTATCTGGTTTGTGTTTAGTTGGACCATCATTTATTGTTCAACAGGACAATGACCCCAAACACACATCCAGGCTGTGTAAGG
>NC_141329.1:17229028-17254028 GCF_037954235.1 Aulostomus chinensis | reverse complement strand
AGTAACACTACACATTAATGCCTCTCACACGCTTCACTGATAGTTACACAGATGGCCCATCGATCATGCCTCCTGCCCTCAAACCTGCCTGCCATGCATGCTGTTGTGTAAAAGGTAGACTAAATAAAACATGAGTGGAAGGGGCTGAGTGAGAACTGTTCATCAGATACATGTGTCATACAGTGAACTTACTCGCAGAAGAATTGGTTGTGAGTAAAGTGAGAAATATGTGCTGCATGCAGAAACGGTCATGTTGTTGACCATGGTGACCTGGAAGGAACACTGCACTGTTTGGCTACAGTCAAAATCGATATCAGGAAAATACATCCCATTGTACTTTCTGTCCTGTTTACATGGCCCACTCCTAGTGACAGCTGAGGGAAGGGAGATGAGGACATGGTGAAGTCCACCTGAATGTGACTCTGGTTTGTTTCCACCCTTTTTCAATTCATTTTAGCAGATCTGAAAACAATAAGAGTACAGAACAACAACAAAAAAAACCCCAGAGAACCTTTAAAGGAAGGGGCCTTGTCTGGTCACAACTGTCTGTTTGTGGTGGGAATGTGAGGCAACCACGGTGTGACCCAACTCTGGGGTGTACTCTGCAATTTTGAACCTGGTACATTTTCCGAGATGGAAAGCAGATGATCCGAGAATCAAGGTCAGACCTTGACTTGCAACATGATAGGTTGGCTTGCTTCTTGATATCCAGAAAGATATGAACTGCTTCCTGTTCAGCTCTGCGCCCCCCCCCCCCCCCCCAAAAAAAAGACACAGCTGACACATAAAAGGAGGGAGCTTTATCCCATGGCCTTCATGCTGTGTTCAAATGGTTTCAGGCAGATTGGCACCACTGTCTGGATGGCAAAACAAAACATACATGATGCTATGTTACTTTGATGATGATGTATTGGTTATAAAGCATTGAATAAAATAGGGTAAATAAAATGATTTATTTGCTATGTATTATTCCCAATGTGACTTGCAAAACATAATTATAAAATTCCCTCAATACTCCTTCATTTTCAACACGAGTGCAGTGTCCGTTTTGGGCCAACAGGTTGCATGACATCTCAAAATATCACAGCCATTCAATCATGTTACGACGTCATGACTAGGGGTGTTTAGATACATCAGTGTGTATCGATATATTTATTCAATTACAAGTGACATGGTGCAATCTATGCAAAATTCAAGTATCAGTCATGTTGATCTGCTGTCTTAGGTGGCATATTAGCTTTATGTGTACTTCAGGTCTGCGGTCATTTTATTATATGGTTTTTAAAAATAATACATCGTCTGTATTTCATGTTATGTTCAATTCATTGTCAAGTTTTCACAGTTCTGAAAGAATTATGAATCCTAATTTGTTTTTTTTTTAATGTGAGTTGATCATATAAATGTTATCAATTTTTGGAAGGGCGTTTCTTACCTCATCTCAATTGCAGACCCCCGAATTAAAAGAAAAAAAAAATCAAAATATAATGTCAGATTTTGAGATATCAGTAAATATTGTCTTATTGTTCAAAGAAACAGTATGATGATGTGATGAAATGTCAAACGTACACAAATAACCACATGAATCCTTTCTACTGCAACTCTGTCTTCTTGTCATTTTTGATCTCGGATGGCTTTCTTCTCTGCATATGTCCATACACACAGATAACGTCAAAGCTTATCAAGAATCCTCAGTCATTTCAACTTTCATCTCGTTTGTAACAAATTATTTGTTACAAACCTGCTTGTCTGCTGTGGAGAAAACACAATGCTTGAGAGCTCCACAACTGTGTAAAACCTCTACCACCACCTTCTCAACTACTAATATTGCTGCCCTTCCACTGGTGAGAAGTGGAACTACTCCAGTTTAACTCAGTCACTGGTCAAACTTCTGGATGAAGTAACATGATAAATGTGTCTCTCAGCAGTTTTAAATTATCGTCTCTGTTATTTTTAGGGTTTGATGTTGGTCTGGATCCTTGGCTACAAGTATGCATCGTTCTTTAAACAGTGTTCACAGTATACCTGTCTATTCATTCTTCAGGCTAATGTTTACGAAAGGGTTTTAGTTCAGTGGTAATCTTAAATCCTCTCTGTATAAAGTATTTTTTTCTTTTGTTAAGCGTGGGATACTTTTGCTGTATGTTCTCACTCCAATTTGCTCCAATATCTGGTTTATCCTCTATTTCTCCTGTCCATTGTTTTGTAATTGACATGAAGTAAATTTGAAAAATCAGTGATCTGTGAAGCTGGAGGGAGCTCATTTCTTCTCATTCTCACCATTCTTCCTCATCCAGCTCCCCTCCTCCTCCTCTTGCTGCTACTCTCATCTCATCCATCTCAGCCCATGACAGCAGATCAGCCAACATGGCATTCTCATCTCGCTTTTCCTTCTGGGAGCAAAAGGGAAGTCTCGCTCAGGCATTTTCATGACGCACTCTAACACTGCATGGTGTTACAGTGTTTGATGCTGACCATTAACATGCGTGACATCAAGCGTGTGGCTTTTACTAGTATCACTTTAAGTGTGAGCGAGTGAGATTATTTTTACACTTAAGTTTGAGTTCATGAGTTGCTCTCAGCTGGACACTTTTTAATGAAGCACTTTTAACACTAGTGAGTATTTTGAGCTCCAGAAATTGTTGGACCAAGTTTTATGCTTGAAGAAAGATAGTGAGGGTTTTTCACACACATATCGCATGGTTTGTGGTTTGCACAGTGTGATGGACAGCAGTCCCATGTAATGTATAATATAATAAGGTTTATTGTCCTTTTTATATTAACTCCTTCAGATCAAAGAAGAGAACAAACCAGAGAGCAAAAGTGTAAGTGAAATTGTCTTTCAGTAGAGACACGAAAAAACTTGGGGTTCGCCTTTATCTTGTCATGATAAAATCATGTCAGACCTTGTCAAGCCCTGAACTTTCATCTAATCTTGGCCCCCTTGCTTTTGAATCATTTTTCTGCTGTCCTGATTCTGTATTTTTGATTAAATTCAACTGACAGACTAAAAAAAATATCTTGAGGAAAAGGGAGTAAGGATAAAACAGAGAAGGCAAAAATTTTGCAATTGCAATTATTCTGGCTGTAGAGATGTTTTACCTGCCCTTGTCATTCACAATATCATTTCCATTCTGTTTGTAATGGCGAGACATTCTGAGTCCCTCAAATTCTATCATCGGAGCCCCTCCAACTCTGTTAGTTTGATTCCATGTTCCTAGAAGACTCAGTGAGGCATGAGTCCAGACATTGTTTGTATTGATGAATCGTGTTTGCAACATTCAGAGTAGAATGTTGTCTCAATCCAAGAAATGTTAGTGATATTGCAAAAATGTCAGTTGGCCTATGAGAAATATGCTACAACAAATTTGAGATTGTTGATACATATACATATCATTAAAGAACACATTTTAAGTGTATGATACAGAATATAGAAGAACAGGCAGCTGAAGAAGTAATTCAGAATAATTATGGTGTTTTAGTTTCCAGTTACATTTCATTGTCTCATATCTCCTCTTTCCTCTGTGTGAGTAGTCAGACAATGATGGGCTGTCCAGCCGGGCCAAGTCAGTGCCAGCTCTAGACCCAGGACGGGGGTTATACCGAGCTACAAGCCCCCCAGCAGCTGCTAAAACAGAATTGATTGGCCGGGTCAGGAGTCCCTCACCGCCTAAAGTCAGGACACCTGTTAAAGTACCAGAGCGCTTCAAAAGCCCAGAGCCACCGTCAAAGATGTCTGAACGATTTAAAAGCCCTGAACCACCAAAAGCATCTATGAGTTCAAGGCCAGTAGTGAACAGTGAACAAGAGCAAAATGGCATTGTGGGTAAAAGCACAATCCATGCCTCTGCCAACGGTAATATCAGAGGTCCAGACACTAGCACGAGCCAGGCAAATTCTGCAGATGACCAGGGGTTGACACGCAAAAAAGTGGTGAAGGTGGTTCGTCGGGTTGTCAGGAAGGTCCTGCCCATGGAGGGCGAGGATACCACTGTGCCATCACAAACATCAAAAGCAGTAGCAGTAGCCAAAGAAATTCCTGAAGCAGTGAAAACAATGCCAATGCCAGCATCAGCGTCCAAGACCCCCGGAATGTCAACATTTGCCTTTAAACATGATGGCATCAAGAAAGAAGAGAAGGATGACATTTCTCGAGGTTTGACTAACCTGATGGTCCGAGGCAGAACACGAGAGCCTCGTCCACGAATACGTAGGGATGAACGTCAGGAAAAAGTTGAGTTGGAGATGAAAAGTGAAAATAAAGAGGAAAAAGTTCAGACCCAAGAGAAAAAAGAGGAGAAGACAGAGAATAAACCCTTGCCAAAGCCAGAAGAGGTCGCTCCCCAACCTAAAACCTCTGCTTCAGTCACACAGGAAGTCAAATCACAAACATCTACTGTGACTGCTTCTGAAAACTCAGCTCTACCTCCACCTTCATCTAAGTTCCCCCATTCCAAAGCCAAATCACTGCCAACAGTTGTTGGCTTTATCCCAGCACCAAAGCCTTCACCTTTGTCTCCACCTCCTGGTTTCATACCTGCACCTAGATCAGTTGCTGCCACCAAGCCCACCCCTCTAAATCCTCCTTCAAAGGCCGCAGTAGCTGAGAGACCTTCCCCAGTACCTCCTCCATATCAGCCTAGCCCAATCTGTAAGTCTTCTCCAGCTGTAACTGCTGTAAGCCCTCGTGCTCCAAGTCGTAGTTCTGGTCCACGGTCTACTCCACCAGGAATCATTCCTGTTCAACACCTTGCAGCCACAAAACAAGAGGTACTCTTTGCATGGCTTGGCAGCATTCGGTACACTTATGGAAAGTGCATGGGAATTTAAAATGCGTTTTTGACATAAAAGAGCGTTTTGGTGTGTGTTTCCATGATATCAAATCAGTGTCACTGCAACAACTTGATAGTGTAAACTACATTCAGTCCAGCTAAAGGACAAACAAAAACAACTTAAAACATGCATTACTTTAGTTAGGGAAGGCTAGAACGGTAGAACTGGGAAACCTTTTTCTTTTCAGACACTTAGAGTTTCCTCTCTTCCATGAAATGCGTCAGATGGCTGGACATTGACTTAACAAATAGCAAGCAGTCCAAAGTGTGTGTTTTCTATTGCACATCAAGACAGTTTAGCTTTTTAATCCTTTTGAGTCCTTTACCTCAACTAATTCAACACTAGTGTTGTTGTTGTTTAACATGCTGCACTGTTGTGTTGACGTCTGAGGTGGACAATCCTCTTCAATACACTCATTTCCATACAGTCTTTGTGTGGGACCTATTTTATTTAATGTATTAATTTGAAACTTGGTACTGGCTATATGGCCTAACTTGTACGTCTTTCCGCTGTACAGTTTAGTTTGTTGCAGGTTGCATCATACAATCATTCTTTGATGAACCAAATGCTGGTGTTCAAGCGTCTTCTAACTTTTTGGGGGCACTACTAACATGGTCCTTTTTTGAATTCATTTGCATCATAACGTAAGCACTGTCATATTTTTGACAAGTGTGCGTGTGTGTGTGCACAAAATTGCATGAATCAAGGCTGACAGGGTCATTGAAGCAAAGATGAATTAATCACATTTCCAGGTTATTGTTTGGCACTGTCACTTAGGTTTATGATAACTAACCGTCTAGTGCATCACAATCAAATTACACAGGAGTGTGTGCTGGGCTTGGTGTGTCTTGTATGAGGGTGTGGTGTCAATGTGTTGCTGCTTTGACTTGTAGGAGGCACCACTCAGTCCCACCGAGGAGGCTCAGAGACGACTCATGAGGATCTTCGGCGCCCCTGTAAATCACCCCGCAGTCAATTAACATATCATTGATATCTTATGGCGTTATGTCTGTCATTGTCTACAGTATATATCCTGTCTGTGTACTTCAATGTGTTTTTTTCTTTCAAGTGATTCCTACAGTCATAACAAAAAAATGTTGTATGTTGCTCAAAACATATGGCAATGGCAAAGGAGATATAAAGAAGATCAGCTTCACCCTGTTGGTTCCACTGCAGGACTTTCTAGCGCTATGATTGTTTTCAGCTTCATGCAGTAGCACGTCAGCTTCCCTAACGAGTTAGCATTGGTCACCATACCTAGCATGCTTTGTTTATTAGTGTGCATATCCAGAGACACATAGCAGAGGAAAATATTAGCAGAGTGTCTGTCACTCTCTTGACTTGGACACAACAGTTGGTGTACGAGCTGTGACTCATGATGC
Source organism: Aulostomus chinensis (assembly GCF_037954235.1). Lineage (NCBI taxonomy): Eukaryota > Metazoa > Chordata > Actinopteri > Syngnathiformes > Aulostomidae > Aulostomus > Aulostomus chinensis. The sequence continues at coordinate 17,247,816 of NC_141329.1, read as the reverse complement.
AGTGAAACGTTATCCTCTCTGCTGGTGTCCTGACTTTGACACTAACTCATGTAACCCTTTCCTTTGGCTTTCTTTATTCATTTACTGCCTACAAAATTTTAAATGTCTGACAAAGGTGGCTACTTTGAAGAAGCTTTTAAGTTTGTGCTTTAGTCTCTCACAAACATTTTTTGAAATGACTTGTGTTACTGGTGGACCGACCCCACAGGGACATTTCACAGTAGGTGTCAATGACAAAGACTGTCTCTATTTCTTGTCCATCTAACTAAACATTCACACGGGCATTGTGAATGGAACTAGAACTAACTTTTACTGAACTGGACCAACTTTTCACAATTCCATCTTGCAGGTTGATGAGTCATTCAACAATCACACTTGCTCTGCTCCTCAGCTTCATAGCATAATTCCCTCCATCTTCCTTGTGTCTCCACTGTCTCGGTGCTACCAAATATCACCATTGTGAAGAATCATCAGAATCATTGTTACCCACTTCTCACTGAAAAACCTCACTCATGTTTCCATCAGTCTGTCAACTAACCATACTCTTTTTTGCTTCTCTGTACTGCATTTTTGTTGTCAAAAGTTCCATGTTGACTTGTCTTTTTCTTTCTCTCCTCCATTCATCCCCTCCTGCCCTCCCTCCCCTCCCTCTCATTTTCTTTCCTTCTCTCCTTGCCTTACTTACACTGCTTTTGCTGGCTGTGGTTGTTTCTCTGTGGCTGCTTTGCGGCTAAGCTGGAGCCGGCAGTCAGTGTTTCGTCTTCTGTCCAAACCCCTGCGGCCCTGTCGTCCCAGAGCTCCCTCCAGGTACCACAGTCCTCCAGCCTTCCTCTGGGCCTCCTAACAGGAATTTGTACTCGTATGGCTTGTCAGAGTGTAAGGCCCAGATTCTTTCTTTCTTACCCTCTTTTCCCTTCTTTTCTCTCTTGCTCCTATCTTTATAGTTCACACAAATGGAGAATAAGGTTACATTTTACCGCATTTTATTTTTATGCAGACCCAACCAATAATAGCTGAGGATGGGCTGTAATATTTAATCCTATCAGTGTCAGGGCAAAAATACTTAATTGTTCTAATTTGTGGTTTCACTGATCAGGGCGTTAATGCAAGGAAACCCTCAGCATGAGTTAATTGTAGATATGATCAGGTACTACATTAGATTTTAATTTTATCATTATTGCATGACAAAAATCCAGTTTTTAAAGTTTGGGGAATGTTTTCCCCTACTTGTTAGCAGTCACACACAGCCTCAAATAACAGTATTGATATAAATGTAACGTATGTTAATCCTGTAGCATATGTTTTCAGACTCAGCTAACATAGCTTAGCCTTCCAACCTAGGCTGCCTCAGACCAAAGATGGTCCTTGTTAACTAGAAGTCATTACATCAGGGAACAACCAACTGTTCATTGCACATTTACGAATTTAAAACTAGAATTGCTATGGTGTGAGATTTTTACAGTATTATCTCAAAAATTACAACTTTCATGGTATCATGCTGTGTCATACAATTATTATTTACTGTCATGATGACTAACTAAACTGACTAAAGGCTTTCGCATCTGTGTGATGGAGCCTTTCTGCTCTCTATGCACATGACAAGTTGAGTTCATTTTTGGACTGGCTTCCCCCCCCCCTTTTTTTTCCTGCTCAAAACCCATCAAAAAATGGATCCCATTTTCACCAGATAGGAGGGAGCCCTGCTTCCAACAAGCACATGCGGCAAACACTCTGGCTGTTTCTTAAAATATCATCTGCTGGTTTCATCGCTTTAACCAATCAATACTTTGGACGTATCATGATAACTTTGTTTGTTTCCCCCCAGATTTATAACGCTGTGATTCCCTTTAAATCTTCCTCCTTATATATTCTTCTCAGCAGTTTCTAAATCAGTGACAGGATATACAGCAATACAACTTTTTCTTACTGTGATATTTAGCTGATAGAAGCTGCCTGCATGGACTTTTCATTTTCTCTGAATTACTTCTGATTTTGACAATGGATTGGAGATGAACCAGATGCATGTGCAGTGTTCCCTGTCTACACTAGACAGTATAGTACAGGTCTCTGTATGTGTGAGTGTGATGGGGCTTTTTATTAACTTCAGGTGCTCCCTGAACTTTTGTTGCGCCTGTTATTGTCACACAACCGTTTTCCTCCCTGTAAAAACTGCAACAGTGAAAATGGAACCGATCTCTTGGAAAGCATCACTCTTGTAAACTTGGATTTCTGTCTCACAGGTGTGCTGGTTCAGTATGTCATGATGCAGTGAGCTAGTCTGCACATATGAGACATCTATTATAAACCTCTATATATCTCTCTATACTTATTCATGTTTCCTTATGTGCATCTGTATAACATCTGTTGCTCATACCTCATTTTGACCTTTGACCTCTTCATGCTGGCCAAATCCTCAGGGATCTGTGGAAGAGGACCCTGTGGCACTCCTTCAGGCGTCTCATGCTGCTGCTATGCAATCCCAGGTCTGGCATGCACTTAGCCCGAGTGCTAGTCCTGTCCTGTCCCATCACCACCGTGCACTGTGGAGTGCTGTGTTGTGTCCTGACTCCTTTGCTTGCTGAGTGCAGTGTCTCCTCTACACTTTTCTCGTCAGAATTATTTATTATAATCAGTAATTCCTTTTTGTTTTTGCTTGGACATTTCCACATTTCTTTGCTCCTTTGTGAAATACACTGGGCAGGGTTTTCCCAATATTTAAGTTTTATTGACTCATTGTGTTTAATATAAACATAAGCCCCCCCCCCCCACACACACACACACACAATACAAACTCTCTCTGTCTCTCATACACACACTCACATATACACACACACACACACACACACACACACACACTCATACACAGTCACATGGCACACTGACGGAGCATGCCGTGATCAGAGGATTATGATAACCCACTGCCATCCACTGCATGATCATCCTGCTGATTAGCTTTTCCTCAACTGTCTTTCAGCATGTGCTGGAAAGACCTAGTGTGACTTTGAGTGGTCCAGTGACGTGGCTAGACAGGGACAATCCCCTTTTCCCTGTTCACTCATGTCCCCTCTCGTTCCTTTGTCCTTCAGGTGAAGACCGAGGAGCAGATAGAAGCAGAACAGGCCTGGTATGGATCAGAGAAAGTCTGGCTAGTCCACAAAGAGGGCTTTTCCCTGGGTGAGATTGGACTACATCCTACAGTTAGACACATACAGTATATTGTATATTGATAATATATTCATCTGTCTTGTTTTTGTAAGTGTATCAACAATACAGTTAATTTATATAATTATATCATTATTTATATGTAATGTACTACTCTCAGCTTGGTCATGGACCATTTTTAGAGTAGGCATGTTGACATGCCATTGCAGAATCAACAGGAGCTATTTTTGGATTATAAATAACTTGAGAATATAATATAGCTCTGTCTGTTTGGTAGTTTGCCGCTTCAAACATTGCCTGTGGTAGTTCTGTTTTGCCTTTTATCATCTAGGTGAGCTGCACACATGAAAAAAAAAGATCTCACCAGGCTAACAGCTAACAAACCAACCCACCCCACAAAAATGAGCTAACAGCGTTGTCCTTTCTTGTCTCTGCTCAGCCACAGTTGTGAAGACAGAGCCTGGCTCTCTGCCAGAGGGCAAGGTGAAAGTCAGACTGGAACATGATGGGACATTACTGGACGTGGATGAGGATGATGTGGAAAAAGTGAGTGTGCTACAAAAGGTTCATTTTGATTGCTGAAATCTGACGCTTATGTGTAGCATATACATAATAATGTATATTTGTATTTCTAGAGATGCATATGTGACCATGTCATTTTTGCTCTTATGAATGTATATTGCATGATTATGCTAAATTTAAATGTTCAGCATAACCATGCAATGTACATACATAGGAGCAAAAATGACATGGTCACATGTGTATAATGATGTATATTTGTATTTCTAGAGATCCATATGTGACCATGTTATTTTTGCTCCTATGCATGTACATTGCATGATTATGCTGAACATTTAAATTTAGCAGCATATTTATTTATAAGATGCAGAGTCTGAGGCTCCTTTGCATCAACAGTCCCAGATGATGAACGTCTACTCTTAACTTGCCCCTTGGGCTGTCAAGGCCAGTTAATACCAAAGATGAGGCTGAATGAGACGAACTGAATCTTGCAGCTACTTGCAATGCGTCTAGCATTCTGAAACCCACTGATATATATCTCTGCAAGACGAGGCAGTGTATCATTTCCACAGCCTCGACTGTCTGCTCTTCAGTTGCATGAATGAGAAAAGCAATAGTGCGCTACTTGCAGCAGTTGCAATTCACCTACTGATGAACTGGTGGAAAATTTAGAGACATCTTTGGGTTCCTCAGCAGAAGTCTCCTCGTCTTTGAATATTTCTCCTGTCTATTCCTGGCGCTGTTCGATCATTTAGAGTTGATGACACGTTTGATAAGCAGAGAAATTTCCAATTATGGTGACAGCATTTCACCACAGGGATGGTGTATAATAATGCTGTGCATGTTGGCGACAAGTGAGCAACAGTTCATAGAACCTTACCCTATAGGACAGGGGTATCCAATTAAAATTCTAATGGGTCCAATTTTAAAAGGTATTCCAGCTTGGGTCCGGAGGCCTATCGCAATTTTTTTTATGACTATTGATTTCACTGATATGCCTACATGTTAGCCAGCAGTCAAGTTGTGCTTTATGATTCAGTGGCATATTTAGCCAATGTAAGTAGACTTTAAGCTAGTTGTATCAGTGTCTGTTTGGTCAACAATGAACTTTCAGATCAAATGAAGTAGCCTACATTTCAATAATATTTCAACAGTATTTATTGTCAGTTTGGTCCACATTAACCTTAAACATATTGTCCATCAGGGGGCCACATAGGTCTTAAAGTGCATTCAATAATATCTCAACAATTATCAGTCATTTCTACATTAACATTAAACATGTGACAATATCCTTTTCTGTTTCAAGTAAGCATTTTGCCATTCAGCTACACATAACAATACAAAATAAAAACCTGAGCGGTTGATGAAAGACCTATGTTCCTCTTAAAATAAAATACTGAACTACTTTTGACAAGTGCTACCATCTCGGAGCACATCAGGCACACGGACTTAGTGCTACGTGGAGGCAGAATAAACATATACAAGGCTGCCTAATCTTTAAATGTTTGGTTCTCACTGTCTACCTTTCTCCTCTTCGAACATGCCATCCTTGTCTTGAACCACGAACTGAATGAATTTTCTTTCCCTCCCCCTCTCAACTAAAGCGCGCTTGTTCCTTCTGCCAATCGCGGCGTTACGTCTGCAGCGTGAGCGCGCACCAGTCCCACAGAGCTCGCAGCTTTGACAGCTGGTGCTTCATAGCGCAGGCATCAGCTAACATTACTGGTATTATAACATTGAAACAAAAACATAGCCCACCATAAATGTATAGTTTATTTAATGTGTTTAACATGTTTAGAAACATAGGCTGTTAAAATCGCTTGGTCACAACTTCCATCCATCCATCCATTTTCTTCCGCTTATTACTGTCAAGGATAGCGGGGTTGCTGGAGCCTATCCCAGCAGCTTTCAAGCAAGAGACGGAGTTCACCCTGGACAAGTCACCAGTCCATCGCAGGGCCAACACATAGAGACAGACAACCATTCACACTCACAGTCAATTCAGAGTATCCAATTAGCCTAGTCCCCAATCGCATGTCTTTGGACAGTGGGAAAAAGCTGAAGTACCCGGAGAGAACCCACGCAGGCACAGGGAGAACATGGAGACTCCACACAGAAAGATCCCGTGCCCGAGCCGGGGCTCGAACCCAGAACCTAACCACTGCACCACTGTGCCGCCCAAATCTTTAAAATATCACACATGAAAAGGGAAAGATCCCGTGCCCGAGCCGGGGCTCAAACCCAGAACCTTGGTCACAACTTTTTATTCATTATTGTTGTTATTATTATTATTATTATTATTATTATTATTATTATTATTATTTACAATTTGTCTGGGTCCGGGGGTGATGTCTGTTGAGTCCGAATTCGGACCGCGATCCGCCTATTGGCGACCGCTGCTTTTGGACATACATGCTCATGAACAAAACTCTGTTGACCTCAAAAGCTGATTTACAGGGGAAATCTTTAGTCAACACAAGTAGAGCTTAGATGGTCCAGTAAACTGCAACATTACAAGACAAAACATATGTAGTGAGTTTATCTTTGGTGTAAACTGGACAGTCAGCCAAACAAGATCACTGAGGGCAGAGTCAATGCCCCACTGCTACGTTGTTTGGCCAATATATTAGCTGTTATGGGTTTATCTTGAATATATTTTATCAACAAACATATTTTCTGAAATGCGCTGATATTTAAAAACTTTTTTAACTGCACATGAAATGGACAAAACAATGCCTATGGTGATTTCAGAATGGTGTAATGCAGAAAAAAGAGTTAGCAGAGCACCTTGTTTATTTTACTGTTGTGTTTTGGTCTTCATTAAAATGGTCATGTGTCAGAATTTTACTTTTTAAATAAAGAGAGTTATTATTTAAAGAAATTAGCATAGTCATATCAGTACAATGCACACAATGCACAATTGTGCGCAGTGAACATTGGAAGGGGCTATTCAGTCCAGCACAAAAAAATCATTAGATTCATTGCATATATCATTACATTAATCAGATTTTTTTTCCCTGCTCTTAAATCAGTAGTGTGCTCAAAAACCGGTCAGGGCCTAGCACTGACAGGTACCAGGATGGGAGAAGTCAGCTGGGTGGGTTGGTGCTCAGACATACTTACTAGCTGCTGCTCTATTAATTTGGCTGTAAGGTTTCTTTTCATTCTAGCATCTCTGAAATCTAAAGATGGTTCAAAAACTTGTTTAGTCATCCTATTGTGAGTGTCAGGGACTTCAGTATGATAAGAGGTACCCAATAGATGTCAAGACCAAGCTGTTAGAAGTAGCCACTAGGCTTTAAAGGGCTGAAAAGACTTATTGTGTGTAAAAAGTAAATGAGGGCCATAGTTAAACATGGATAACCGCTGAATGGTTTATATTCACAATTCACACTCAGAATATCTTCAGTCAGGCTCTAAATACAGACAGAGGAGGTGGTGGTGGTGACTTTTACTTCACGGTAAAGGGCTTAATAAAAGTATGAAGAAGTTGCTTGTGTAACTGTAGGCAGGTGGACAATAAGAAGAGACAGACATCTGCTTTAATTGCTTCATCTACTTGTATTTGGGGGTTTCCCAGTGCCTCTCACCCCGGATGGAATGTAGATATCGCTGGACCCCTAGAACCTAGACCAGCTCACATTTCTATGAGTCGTGCAGGAGCTTTCCATGATCAGAGTAAAAGCCTCATATCTAGTTACCCATCTGCCCTCGACTTCCAGCCTGTTGAACACTCCCTCTCCATTCTCCCTGTGTAGGCCAACCCGCCATCCTACGACCGATCAGAGGATCTGGCCTCCCTGCTCTATCTGAATGAATCTAGTGTGATGCACAGCCTGAGACAGCGCTACGGAGGAAATCTCATCCACTCTTACGCTGGACCCAACATGGTGGTGATCAACCCCCTCAGCACCCCCTCCATGTACTCAGAGAAGGTAATCTGTCATTGAGACGATTAAGGACATTTGTAACATTAGTGGTTATACTAACTACATTAGTTATTTTAAACCTCAAATGATGTATATGGCATATTATTCCCTTTTGTAAATTTTTTTAAAATATTCAGTCTAATCCACTTGCTTTTATTGCGTCATCATCATGGTCACATCAACTCTGGCACCTCACAGCAACACGGGATTACGGGATGTTACACCATGAATCTTCATTCCATGTTTCTCTACTACAAACCATTTAAAATTTCTGAGATTTTTGTATGATAACCAGAAATGTTGTCATACACTGCGTTTGTCTTACTTAAAACTGATATCTGTGTCGTGTCCCTTTCTCCGCCCATCAGGTGATGCACATGTTTAAAGGCTGTCGGCGTGAGGACTCAGCTCCTCATATCTACTCTGTGGCCCAAACAGCCTACCGCAACCTTCTCACCACACGACAGGATCAGTCCATTGTTCTGCTTGGCAAGTCTGGCAGTGGCAAGACTACAAACTGCCAACACCTGGTCCAGTACCTGGTCTCCATTGCTGGCAGCACGGGCAAAATCTTCTCTGGTGAGCTTGCGAGTATAGTAAAGTTGATATGTTGTGTATTTGTGAGACTCTGGGTTTTTGTCCTGATTCCGACTCTCAGTAATGAGAAAAAATCGTGAAGCAAATTTTGTTTTATTCTGATTCAGCGGAAAAGTGGCAGGCTGTCTACACCATTCTGGAGGCTTTTGGTAACAGCTCCACCGCCATGAACACCAACGCCAGCCGCTTCTCCCATGTAGTGTCCCTTGACTTTGACCAGGCTGGGCAGGTGGCTTCTGCCTCCATCCAGGTAACACACATACACAGTTTTTTATTTTGTTTTTTGATATGCAATTTTGACCAAAAAGATGCAGGCTCATACCAAAGCTTATGTCACCTAGATTTGTCAGCTATTGCTCAGTACCTTGCTCAGACAGTTATGAACTACAGCATCCAGAGTAGAACTTAATATACATGCTGGAATTGTTTGGCTCATGGGCCACAGCATATAAAGGAAAAAAATAAGGGCGAGGGATTTCAATCAAATAACAGACTTATATTCAGCAGATGAGATTGGATTAAGATAATGGAAAATACTTGAGGGTGCAGAAAAGGCCAGCAGATGGAACTAATGCAGACTAATAAAGAAAGAAAACATCTTCCTTCAAATCAACAATGGACCAAATCCCATCATTTCTTCCCCCCCTTCTGCATCTCCATATCCCACCAAAGCTACTGGTATCTCAAAGCTATTTACAGGGGAGAGACAGAAACATGCACAGAAAATGTAGGTATCACTGGCATTGGCCTCGAGAAAGGGCATTGGCAGCTTCATTGTCTTATTTTTAACGCGGCTTCTGTCTAGAGTTGTTTCTGGAGGAACAGAAAACCACAAACCTTTAATTTGGACACTGCCATGATTTCAGAAATGTTCAGAAATGTCATCTTTACAAACACCCACTGGTCATGAACCCGTGGAAAATTCAAACCACTGCAATAACAAAATCTAAGCAAAAGCTTCTTTTTCAATTTGTTAGATTGTTAATTCAATAGATTGACATGAAATCAGGTGATCTTGCTCTGAAAGTTGCCTTAGTGCAGTGTATAGATCAAGAAACTGCTTAAAAGAGGGAGGCAACAATCAGTAACAGAGCCAGAATTGGATCTGCTGGACTAAACAAATGTTGCATGTTGATCATATGCCGTAGATGTTTCATTATATCCTGCATAGATGTTGGTAGAGCTGTTGTACACTCAGCGGAGGTGCCGCTTCCTTCCAGTGTTTTTGTAAGGCAGCCAATGGTTCTACTGGTGACTAAAAACTACATCATTGGGCTGAGTGAATGGTAAATGGACCCAATTTTATATAGCGCTTTTCTACCTTAGCGGTACTCAAAGCGCTTTACAGTGTCATCTCATTCACCCATTCACACACACATTCACACACTGATGGTGGAGCTACCATGCAGGGCGCCAACCTACTCATCAGGAGCAATTATGGGTTCAGTATCTTGCTCAAGGACACTTTGACATGGTCACCGGGGTCAGGCATCGAACCAGCGACCCTTTGGTTGCTAGACGGCCACTCCACCCCTGAGCCATGCCCCCCACGAATCCATTCCTCTCTTGTGTTACCTTATATTAGTGAGTCAATAGTAAACAACAGGATGTACAGTATTGACCCCTCTGTTTTGCAAACAAGGCATCCGATCGGCACTCACTAATTGAGCGCCCCCTCTCAATGCCTATCCAGATCTACCTAACTCAACGCTGGTCTTCGGGGGCTAGCTATGGATATTCACTCTATTAGCTAATACCGCCTTGTGTGGCAAAGTAACTAGTAATTTGCAACCCTGGTTAAACCAGGGACATACTGGTGGGATACTTTGCTCTGTTAGATAACCCACATTAAAGCCCCCAAAAAGTTGATACCTAAAGGTGGAAAAGCTCCTCACAAGGAGGGAGGGAAGCTCACAAAAAAAGAACAGGTGATTGCCTCCTTTGTTCTGTTTGTTAAGTCATTCTCTCACCCCATGTGTATACAGTATATAATAATAATAACAGGTCATTATTTAGCTGTTGAAATTAGCTCCATTGTTCATATGTGATCTCAGAACTTTCGAAAAACCTTCAATGCTTGCAAAATGAAAATAGCCTGCCTTTTTCCTGACTGTTTCCTGTTGTTTGGTGTTTGATGGTGCTCAGACAATGCTGCTGGAAAAACTGAGGGTGAGCAGAAGACCTGAGGCTGAATCCACCTTCAATGTTTTCTATTACATGATGGCTGGTGCTGACACCAGCCTGAGGTAAGCCTTAAAAAAAACAACCTCTATGTCACCTAATAACAGCAACTGAACAAGATATTGTCCAATATTTTTTCTCTGTTTTCTTGTCTTGTCACTAGGTTTGGGCCGTTTAGCTTTACCAGTAGAATAAAACAACACCAGAGCAGAAAACACAGATGTAGGGACAATATTATTTTCACTAAAGCCACAACCACACATATTAAAACAAAAAATAGAATAAATAGAAATATATTCTGGATTATTTTCTCAACAAATTTAAGGTATTTACCCATATTTGATTGTTTTGATTTTATTTGCAAAAAATATGAAAAAATAACTAGAGAATGTCCTTAAACTACCTCCTTCTTTATCGTACAGTGCTGGAGTCTGGAGTTTCTTTTGACACCTAACTGTACTTTTCTGGGTGTCATTTAGGCCTGAACAATAAATAAAGATTTTATTGAAAATGTGTGTCACAATATCATTCTAAATGAAGTATAGTGGTGCTGCAGAAATATCCCAGCACGCAGATGGTGTTTTACAGATTTAATAAAACCTTTTATTTTGATACAGATCCCTGCAAAATCACAACATTATCATTTCAATGGGGTTTTCTGTTAAAATTGGATCGATGATACTGGAATGAGAATTCCTGCCAATTTCGAGAAGAATATCGCAAATGAAATAACCGTAAAAGTAGTGGTGATTTGATATTTTTTTGAAATCATTCAGCTGCAACATCATTTACAAACTCTCCATCCCCTCTGACAAGTCCCCCAGATGTGGTAAAAGAGATTAGTGATGTTTAGCTGTGGGGACTGGTCTATGTCTGATTTTTCAGACCAAATCACTTCCAATCAACAGAAGACAACCTTGAGTCTGAGATGATTGTTTTGTCCCAGCTGGACTGACTGACTCTCAGTTCACCTGGTGGCAACATGACAAGTAATTGACAAAGCATGATACCATGAATGTTTTTCTGTCTTCAAACACTACAATATCTTTATGTCACACGGTGCAAAAAAAAGTGTTCCATGTCCCAGTAGTCATTAGATTTCAGTAATGGTTTTGTGTTCTTCCCAGGTTAAATTTGAGAATTGAAAAGCCACTAATATCAAAATATGATAAAATTGATGTCCTGAACTTTTTTTTTTCAATGGAATCCCCAAATCGCCAAACAAATGAACAAGCTGCTACACAAACAATTCCCAAACATTGCTCCTGTGTAGCTAATTGAGCAAGGGTTTTATTGAAATTCAAGTGGCATTGAAATCAGCAACATCAACACCCATCCTGTATCTAACCATCCTACTTCTCCACCTCCTATCTTCTAGGACTGAGTTGCACTTTAACCATCTGGCTGAGAACAGCGCTTTTGGAATCTTGCCACAGTCTAAGGTAACACACCTTAGTTTATTTGAAATTTTTCTAATTTCATGGTATTAGAATTATGTTTCTCAGCTCAGCATTGTAATTATTTCCAAATTAACCATGTATATAGTTGTTTGCCAAATACGGATGAGTGAAATTTCATCGTTCTACTTTAGCCTGAAGATAAGCAGCGAGCCTCGCAGCAGTTCACGAAGCTGCAAGCAGCCATGAAGGTGCTGGGTATCTCTGGTGAAGAACAGAAGGCCCTCTGGCTCATCCTGGGGGCCATTTACCACTTGGGGGCAGCTGGTGCCACTAAAGGTAGAATCTCACACTTTAAACAGGGCCTAATGTGATGGGGATATAAATGTTAAAAGTGTGATTTTGTACCTGAAAACTGGGGTCTTTATCCAATGGTTAAAAAAAACAAAAACTAAAATTTTTACATGTTCTGCAACTTTTTTCATTTATGATTATTAATTATTATCTCACAGGACCTAGTATATGTTTATTTATTATAGAACATAAAAAAACCAACAATGTTTAACCATACACCCACTGTTTAATGCATTAATGCATGTCAAACATTTTTGGACTGCTTTAAAAGATGGTTTGGGTGAATGATTTGAAGACTGGAGTAAGGGTTTATTTGCTTTCTTTTGCCTGGACAAGAAAGCTTGTTTATTAAGATAGGCTTGATGATATGTTTAGTTCTGTGTTGTAGATACAGTTCAGTGTGTATTTATAAAAGCTACAGTTGAAGAGGGCACCACCTTCCTCTTACACAGCTTGTTGCTTCTCTGTCATACCAGCGTATGCGTACAGAGTTGTTCCTATACTTCTCATCCACAAATTCAGACTGGAGTTGACTTCCTACCAGCTACCACTAGATGTCAGGCTTGTTATTTCAATTGTCACGCTCACAGAAAGGTGCATGCTGCTTTCTCTGACATGCTGTATGGTTATGGAACTCACAGTGATGGATGTCCATGTTTCCGTGTCGTTCACAGGATTTTTTAAGTAGAAAAACAAAACAAAAAAATTGTGGTTTATTGCTGGGAAATGACTCAAAGGCTTTTTTCAGCCAAAGCAAAAAAAAGCGCCACTCACTCAAGTGCGATATAGTCATGGATTTTATTTTCAGGTTTTTTTGTTATGTTTTTTTCCCTTTATTTTCCTTTTTATATTTGCCTAAATATCTTCAGTACAGTGTAAGGTAACTTCCAGATATTGTTTCCTGTATCTAGATACCTAATCATTGGTGACAGGCTGGAAATCAGTGGTCATACAGAATGTATTGTACCAAGCATGTGATTTTATGTGTTATCACAACAAGGGGCAGATATACTTAAGAATGACTTTCAGTTGTTGTTTTACCATTATTTACCCCTTTTCTCTGTGGATGCCACCATTTTTGTTTGATGTCCGAAATTGAATTCTCTATGAAGTAAAGGTAGGTTTTTTTTTTTCTCTCAGTGTTCCTGAATGGCAACTTCAACTTTGCATGGGGTTCCCATGTACTTTTTGAAGTAGGCAGTCAGAAAAGTCAAAAGTTCTGAGTTGTTTGAAATGCAGCTCATTAAAAGGTTATATTCTAGTTTGTTCAGAAGAACAATAAAACTGCATAATGTGGGTACATTAATAACAATTAGTTAATACGTAGTTATACTGTATGTAAAAGTGGGAAATATGCATTGCTTAAGTACAATTATCTGATTTCACCTATCATTATTGCTCTTTGTGAATACCATAATAACTCCCTAAGACCCCTAAGCCCACTTAAACCTACACCAGTTTTCCATCAATTTTTCCTAGAAGTTTTATATTGGTTCACTATCAATAAACTAAGCATTACTAATACTAATTAAGGTATCCTTATTTGAAGTTTTACCTGAACAGCTATTGTCTTGTTTGACATTAATGAAAATTATCTCCTCAGTTGATGTTGAGTTTGCGTTTGAAGCGCTGGTGCACTAAATGAGTGGAGCGGTGGTAGTCTTACAGGTTTTGTGTAACATTGTCAGACATCTTCTCTTGAAAGCAGACTTGCCCACTGGTGCAGCATTGCTGTTGTAATAAGCATAAACTCAGTAGGCCCAGACGGGGATTTGACATCTTGTCCTCACCACAGCTTTAGCACGTTGATTCGCCGGTGGGGTCGCTAGGCAACGACAGCAGTGCATCTTAGCTGACTTTGTTGCTGCCTTGTGGGGGGAGTAAGTTTTTGGCCTTCCATAGAGGCTGGCAGCTGCTGTTAGGCACTTGACTTTTGATTGGATTTCATCATGTTGAAATTGAAAACAGGAAGTCACACTTTTCTGAGTTAAATTTATTTTGAGCATTCCCATGAAACAGCAACTTTAAAAAACGCAACCATACATCCATTTTCTTCTGCTTATCCTGTTAAGGGCAGGGGGGCTGGAGCCTATCCCAGCAGCTTTCAGGCAAGAGGCAGGGTTCACCCTGGACAGGTCACCAGTCCATCACAGGGCCACCACATATAGACAGACAACCATTCACACTCACATCTCATGGTATCCAATCAGCCTCGTCCCCTCTTGATGTCTATGGACTGTGGGAGGAAGCTGGAGTACCAGAGAGAACCCACACAGGCACAGGGAGAACATGGAGACTCCACACAGAAAGATTCCCGTCCAAGCTGGGACTGGAACCCGGAAACTTCTTGCCGTGAGGCGACAGTGCTAACCACTGCACCACTGTGCCACCTCAAAAAACACAATGATTATAAATAACAAACACATAAAATTATACATGAAAAGAGACTTCGACTTTATTTTGGATCATACTCTTTATTATGAATGTGGACAGATGTACGAGCATGTGTGTGTGAGTGTGTGTATGTACTGTGTTTTATTTTTAGGTTATGCATAGCAAATCTTTTAATACTTTGTGCAACAGCAGATTTTCTGAGGCAGACTTCAGCCAAATCACGTATGATTTACAGGAACGATGTCTTCAAAGAAACTGCAACTGAACTGTAGTTTGGTTTAGTTAACTTGTTTTTGGAGACCAGCTCAAAGGATACTAGAGCTGCTTGAGTAAAGGTGAAAGGGATAGTTTGGATTTAATGAAGTGGGGTTGGAAGATAATCATCCATTGTCAGGGTCCTGCATTTAATTGTGTGCATAGCTAAGAGCAGCAGTGCTGGGACACTCAGCTTTGCGCTGCTGAGGAAAGGGAACTCCTAAAAACAAATCTGTTTCTGTCACAAGATGTTTATAATGCTTTTCTCATCAGGCAGCCTTTTCTGTCATCTGATCAAGTGTCTGAATTAAAAACGCTGCAGAGTTATGCATTGCATGGCATAGGCATAGGAACTCAAGGAACTGCTACGGTTAAAACAATGAAAGGGCTCTTGGGCAGTGGACATGGTACAGATATAACAAACATGTAAATGGATATTGATTTTTTTTTTTTTAGTTCCTGTTTATTTGATGTTGAATTTTTTTTCTGCAGTGCCCAATCCTCAGGACTACCTTGTTGTTGTTGATGGTCAATAGGGTCTCTGCAGGGAAGTTGTGTTGACCATATGTTTATTACAATGTTGTACAGGTACTCAGCTGGTTGACCCTTTGTCTCCACTGAGATGACATAAAGCAGACATATACCTTGTTGAAAGTAGACACACTTGGCTGATGAGACAACCAGGTGACTTTTGGAGCCGTGTATGAGAGAGTCTTGTCTCAGGAGTCAGGCCCAACATTAGACATGCTGAAGGCAATACTAAAGTTAATTTTTTAGCTGCTGCTGTCCTTTGGGGCTGCTAAATCAATTAAATTCCAAATTGCAGTATTGCCTATTGCAATTTTCAAATCTCTGGAAGGCCCAATAATTTTTAAGCTGTTTTCTGGAGTAATTAAGCTCACAATCAATTACGTCGTCAGGAGCTCTTTTGGTTGTCAGAGACGATGAATTAATACATCATTCAGTTAAACTTTGCCTATGTTGCAGTTTCATTGTATTTATTTTCCCATCTTGGTCCATGTAGCACTGTTGATGTAACTTTACAGCTATGGAAGTAGTTGCCTGTAAGACCACGTGTCTTGTAGTTCGTTTGTAGTAAGCCTGTGTGGGAAGGTAGTGGACAAGATCTAAGAGCAAGTCATCTTTTTTAAAATTAGTAGAGTACAAAAAAAAATTATCTGCAGCAATTTTTATTCTAAAATGATTATTTTTACTGCATAACCTCCAGATTTTTATTGGTTTAGTCTATCAGATATTTGAGAGCAAAAGTTGTTCATTTGGATTATTTTTGAGCCTGTACGTCAGATGAAATGAGAGAGTGGCAGATGGAACCTTCAACCTTGAGAAATGATAATATTTCTTGATATTTCTGAACTTTTACAGACAATTTAAATCATGGCTAAACTCCAGTGTTACATTCTATATCAGCTGAAACACTGTGTATTTTTGTGGTTCCAGCAGCAATGTCTCTCCCTTCAGCTTGCTCTTACAAAGGCTAGTGGTGTTTTGTTAGTCTGGGTTCATGCTAACGTGTATGTTTTTCTCTGACTGTGACCTGATGAATCTATGAACTCTGTTGTCCCTAACACCTTCTTTTTACTTGCATGTTTGCATGCTGCGTCCTATCAAACACAGGCGGAGATGAAGGTAATGGAAAAAAAAACAACACACGAGATGTTGACTTTTTTCACATAAATAAAACTATTTCAGGGCCTCTCTTATTTGTATTTTCTGTTGCATTGTCTTTATCATACCTTCCAGGCCTTAAGTCATTAGCATTTTTATTGTTTCTGCTCCTCATCCCCCTCCTCTCTTCATCTCCCTCTCTTGTGTTCTCCTGCTTGCCTCATGATGATTCTCTCCATTCTCTGTCTCACCCTTTTTTCTGTGTGGGATGAAAATAACAGGGATCAGAACTTTGCTGTCCCTTTAAACTGCTCTCTCTGATGCCTCCCCACTCAACTCCGGAGTCGGTCACATTACCACACAGCCTCAAACGCAAAGTAAACCTTGTTCGTTTTCACTTTTTGTGTTGACTTATTGCCATTGAACGTGTATTCCCCGGCTCAGTCCTGTATCTCCAAGACATTTGTGCTTAGCAGGATTTCTTGTTAATTCTCTGGCTCTGTGACTGGCAAGCTACACAGGCTGCTATGTTTCCTTAGTCTGCCCTAACACAGGGGCTTTGAATCACCTCCAGACATTCAGTTAGAAGATTGGCAGTGACTACCAGCCACATCATTGCTTCTCAGGTTTGCATTTAGCGCAGCAATGATCCACCGACACTTTGGATTTTAATCAGAGTTCAGCTTCTTATCATTGCTCTGTGGCAAGCAAAATAGTCACCCATAGGTGTTTCTCTATTTATTTACTCAAGTTCAGTTTGAACCACAGTAGGTTGAAAAAAAACAAAAAACATGACAATCTTCATTTTCGACTTCTATTACAGTAGTAACCTGCATTAATTTGAAAATAAGTCATATTCAAATCACATTTTCTCTCCAAATCTATATTAAAATCTTTTTAATGAATAACAATGAGAAGCTCAAAACACATTTTTGTACATAAAAAAGACACACAAGTCCAGAAAGTGTCAAAACAAACCCTCATTGGGCTGAATTAAAACCTCTTGTAGTTACACAAACATGAAGTTTGAGGAAGACTGTGTAAATTTAAAGAAAAACAGTAAGGGAAAAGGCAGTGGAAAAATATTGGTTAGGACATTCTTTTAATTACCTTTTGTAGGATTTTATCAAAAACTCTGTTTGCCAAAACCATTTCATGCTTGCCTCTCAAAATCCACCTTTACATGTGAAATATGTAGCATGAAGATTTGAAGATTTACATTGGGTTGGACTCCGGATGTTGCTCCATAGCACTATGGCAGCACAGCAGAGACATCTGGCTTAGGCCGTCACCATTCTCCTACAGCAGAAAAAAAAAACAGATGGTCTGTTTCATTCATTCACAATTGTTGTTGGTGGTAGTAAACCCAGAATGCAGCGATGGTGCCCTTGAAAACTATTATTTGAGGTAAAGCATGCACCATTGCAGATAAATATTTATAGATTTATATTTGGGGTATATCTTTACAGCTAGTCTCTTCAAGGGGACTTTGAAATTAGCAGCTTGCAAAAAGTGCGAGGGCTGAAAAAAAATCTCCCGTTGACAAGCTTATCTCCTCGACGTTATGAACTCAAGCTTATCTCCTCGACATTGAACTTGACTATGTTTCAGTAGACAAGTTAAAAAAAGAGCAATACAGAGGCTCAGTTCATCTGATAAGGCCAGTTAATAGCATCTTTCTATAAATTGCCTCCATCTGGTAATTACCCGCAGTGTCCTAGTAAACCACATCAGAATTTAAAATCAAGAGACTAAGATGAGTTTAACGACAAGTAATTCAAGTGAATGTAGAGGTTCTCTCGTATACCGGTCTAAAACTTAGAATTTTCAAGTAAATTTTCTACAATCTCCATATATCACCACAATGTGGGCTCTAAATTAGTGGTCTTTTTTTTGTCAGTTGAGTCAAAAAAAATATTGTTTGAAGAATTGAAAAAAATTCCATTGACGGGAGAGGTATGAATCTTTACACCTTAGCTGCCAGTTTTCACACATCTCCCACATTTGTTTTTCTGCAGCCATATAAAATAGCATCCACAGAGAGAATATATCTTCTGGTACTGTAGATGTAGAGACCTGTAATACACGTCGTTTTTTTCCTGCCAAATGCTCAGTTATCCACAAACACTTTGAATGAGCTAAATACAAAAGAAAAAAAACACAAGTGTGACCGGTGTGTGAATATCGGCTCCACCAATCACAAATCACTCATTTATTCAATGAAATATGTGCTACATAAACTGTCACTGTAGGAAAATGATTTACAGTGGGTTATGTACACATAAAAGCTAAATGCATTTAGATTTTTCCTGTAAGCTAATAGGACACTAAAATATTTTTCGTAAGGGTGTGCCTCCTTCACTTGAAGAATGGA
>NC_141329.1:17074028-17224028 GCF_037954235.1 Aulostomus chinensis | reverse complement strand
CAGTAGGGAAACAATTGTCTACATGTGGCCCTCTGACCTCCATGTCCTCCTCAGAAGAAAAATCTAACTTTCAACTAATTTTACTGTTTGCTGTAGCACAGCAAAGCTTATCTACAACAATGAGAGCTCTTAAACAAAATAACTTAACAAATAATACTGGGAGAGAGAGGTACCAGCAAAACAAAAATCTTCTAAACTGAGGAAATTTATGCCCTTTTCTTACATAAAGATAAACTGTGGCCGTTACGTCCATTAATTCACTGGAAGTCCATTCATTCCCCGTGGAACTCTTTCTGATCTCCAATGTCTGCAAAGCTTCGTCTTCCATTTATTTATGGTCCGATATTTGTGTCAATAGTTGAAAAGTTTTGATGCGGAGTCTGGATAGACCATGCGACAGTGTGTTGGCTAAAAGAAGCTAACAGGCTCCTCCTCCAGACATCTCACATGTCTCGGTGTCCAAAGAACATCAAAATTAGTCTTTAAGCCCGTGCTGATTAGCAGACACTTCAAACTCTTGGAGACATTGAGACATTCAATTAACAATTGCCATCCCAGAAGGTATTGAAGAGGTAAAGAAGGTTCATTTCCTGGGAAAACTGAATGTAAATCTCAGAACAGGATCCCCTCTGAAACTCAGCAATATTTTGTTTGGACAGGAAAGAGAAGAGAAGTGTTTGATTCTGAAGGTGCGACTGCACAGACCTTTTGAGATTAGTGCTGATACCACTGCTATGTGGCCAAACTGCTCTTCACTGACAGATAATTCTGTCATACAGTCTTCATTAATCAATATGGATACATTTTAAAATATCACATGTAAAATATATTTTACAAGTTAAACACAAATTGAGCCCTGCTATGGACTGGCAACCTGTCCAGGGTGTACCCTGTCACTCGCCCAATGTCAGCTGGGATAGGCTCCGGCCCCCTGCAACCCTTGACGGACAAATGGTATAGGAAATGGATGAATGGATTGAAACACAAATTGAATAAAACATTTATGTCCATACAACATTTAAAAAAAAGAACGAAACCTGTTATAGTTACTTATTTGACTACATTTTCTTGGTGAATATGTCTACTACGTTTATTTGACACGACAAACTAAATTGCACCACAGACGTCTATAAACGTCCGTGAACGAGAAAGTTATTCACGAGCAAAATGAGATTTACATATAATCGACAAGGTTATTATGAGCCCAGCTCTCAGTCTCCACAATCCCATGAATAGAGCCTCAGCAGTTTTTGGACAATATGCATTTACAAACAATATTCTGGAACATGGAAGCACACAAAATATCAATCATAACTTGTAGTTTGAGTACACTGCAATTCAATTAACATACATAGAATAGATCCACTTTTAACAAGCTCTGCTATCTTAAAATGGATGAGCTTGTGGCTTTTTTGTATGTGATCTTACTGTTTGCCTGGTGGTTTGTTGTTGTTTACAACTCATTACAATACTTCAATTAAATCTCCATCCATAGAAAGACAAACGATCATTTACATGCAGTGCCAGGCCTGGTTTCCTTCATCCTATTAGTTTGGCTGTCTGTGATTGTTGATCGTTTCGCTCTCATTTGCCCCATTTCCTTTTGAAATTTGTCTGGGATGTATCGGAATCAAGCTTGTGATTTGTATCTCTCTTCAAAGTATCTCTCTTTCCCTCTGCTTCTCTCTCTCTCACTCTCTCTCTCTAACAACTTGCTCTCTCTCTCTCTCACAGTTTCTCTGTCTTGCTGGCCCTCTCACTCGCTCTCTAGTCATCAGTTGACTGCTCAATTCTCAATTGAAAGTCTACTGTTCTTTTTGATAAAACATTGCACATGGCCTTTGCAAACTGTCATAAGTGAGTTAAAACACAATGGGATACAAGGAGCCAAATATAGACTCCAAGGCTGGTGGGAAACTTTTGCAAGATTTGTTAAATAGCAACAGAAAAGAGGATAAAAAAATGAGTCCAACAAATCCAATTACAGATATACATACAAAATGTATATTATAAATCAATGAAAAATGGAAATGGGAGAAGTCTAAACAAAGAAGGTATAAACAAGCAAACGAAATGGTGTTTTCATTTTTAAACCTATCTGCCCTCAAATTAAATGTTGTTTTTATTTTTGCCCTGTCCCATGGAACACCCCACCATCACTACTTATGTACTTACTTACTCCTGACACCCCTAATGAGGTATAAATTGTCAAGGTCTTTGTCTCCCCAAACTAAGGTTCTTTTACTGTTCTCTTGTCCACATTTCTGTAGCTATTGGGAGTATCATCTGAGTGTTTACTAATTTCAGTCACTGTAAGATGAATTTGGTCCATAATTCCCAAACTGCACAATCTGTAGTAGCATCTCAAAGTTTTCCACCCCAAATACAACAATGTTTAATTTTTTTTCGACCCATATTCATTGCACTGAGCTGATGTACATCATTTTTTGGGAACAAATATGAATATATGAGGCTGAATAAAGGGCAGCTATTAAGAATACTGTCACATATTTATTTTAAAAGCTTACTTCATATTTTTTGTACTTCCTTTTTGTTGCAGGGGAATGATAATTGTACTTTCCAAATGATTTGCTGAGTTTTCTTAGGGTTATGCACATTTATGAGGTTACTTTCATAAATTTATGAAAGTCATTTTCTTAAATTGTTCTGAACCATCAAATTGTTTCTAATGAACTCTTTGTGGGATACACATTAAGGTTTGCCTGAAGTCATTCATTCATTGGCAAAATTCCATGATTGTACCTGATTCAAAGTGTGCTCATCCCAAACAAAGAACCCCTCTCTGGTGAATAAAGAACTCCATGTGTGACCTGTCATCCACTGTAACGCCTTGAGCCTTTGTACAATGTATAAGTACACAGCTCTAATAATTCAGCAGTTAAAAAAAAAAAAAATTGTCTGATCTCCACTGCTGGATAGAAAGCACTAATTTGGTAGCATTGATTAAAGACAGATTTGAAAAAGAAAAGAGAATTGTCAAGCACTCTTGCAGCATGGTTTATTCAAGTAGTCATTCTAAAAAAAAAAATCTCTATTATGTGCTGTTGCGTTAGAAAAGTTGTTTATGAAGCACAATTACATCGATTGGTGCAGGGAGAAGTGTGCTGTCCCAGTTGATGGCTGGTAACAGCAAATATTTCAGCTGAGGCCAATTACCATGAGCTTGTGTTAGGGTCGAATGTCTGCACTGTCCCTCCTCCCTCAACTCTCGTGTGGATCACAATGTTGAAAGCATTTTCAAACTGAGTTTTTCCTTTTTTCTTCTAAGGGCAACATTCACATTTACTTTAAAATGTAATTGTGAAAAACATTTACCATACATTCATTGGAGTATTTCAGCTTTTTAAAGCAATCCTATCACAACTGGTATTTCACAGTGTACGTTAGTATATGTTAGTTAAAGATAAATTAGTGGTTGTAGTCAGTGTATCCAGAAATGTATACTTGTTTGAATCCAGGAGATTTTGATATTACACAATTCTTGTTCTTGGTATATTAGAAGAGGTATGAATTTATTTGACACAAATCAATAACAAATTCAGAAATAAACCAAACATTCTTCATTTCTGTGCATTTCCCTGTTTGTCAAGATAAGAACGTGCAGACAAACTCCTCAACTACACTTCCCTTTCTCATTAACACACCCAGGAGAAAAAAAGGACAACTACACCATGACACCTTCACTGTACTACACTTTGTGCCAGACAAAGCCCTTATAGTTTTTATATGATTGTCCTGGTACTTTGAGGAAAGATATTTTGCTGCACCATTTTTCCTTTGTATTTGAATGAATTTAACTGCTTTAATACTCTTTCCTTGACCTCAAGATGTTTTCTATGGAGGTAGAGGAAAAATGATACAAGGAAGAAAAAGCCAGTGATATTTGCAACTCTCCTTGCAGGTTCGCACTCTTGCCAGGACGGATGAAGCTCGGGGTCTTCTGTGGCTGATGGAGGAGGAGGCTGTCCAGCCTGGAGGCTCTGAGGAAACCATGCTGGAGAGACTCTTTAGCTACTACGGCTCGGCACAGGGAGAAAGTAAGGGTGAGTAGCCCTGTGTCCACTTCACTAGATAATCGTTTCAAGTCTCACAGGACAATAAATAAACTCTACTAATGAAAATAATTGGTTTTATGTAGCAGGAGCCAGTCTGCTGTTGCGAGGAGAGAAGCCCCACCTCTTCCTGCTGGGCCACAGCCATGGGACTGACTGGGTGGAGTACAATGCTCAGGGCTGGCTCAGTCATGCCAAGCACAACCCTGCTGCCCAGAATGCTGCTACATTGCTGCAGGACTCCCAAAAGTAAGAGCACTAGCTCGGATTTATACAAGTGCTGTAAATTATTCAAATTAATTACAGGATTTGTAATTAATTAATTAATCACATTTTAATCTCATATCTACTTAAAGTCCCCAAATAAAGAATTCGATTTCTAGGACATTACAAAATTATAGTGCATGACTAATCAAATGAATACACTAAGAGGAGAAGATTTGAAATCCCCATTTTTATTGGTGATTGAATAAACTTAAGTCAGAGCATCTTAAGGCTGAGTCTTAAATAGGCACTTAGACCAGCAACGCATGTGCGAAGTCACGTACCGCTGCCAAGTACGGGTCCTTCAATGGGCCCCGTTTAAAATGCTTGTGTCTGGTCAAAATTCGCATTAAATTGCCACTCAAGTGTGCTATAATTGATCTTGCGTTAATTATTATAACACGTTAATTTGCTGTGTAATTAACTAATCTAATTATTGCATTAAAGTGACAGCCTTAATTTATACATCACATATTGTGTTTGCAGAATTGCAGTTCCTTTTTTTTCTTTATATGCAGTTGTTTTAGTCATCAAGTTTAAGCCCTACTTTTTGATTGAAAAAGGAAATAGACATTCTGTGCACACTTTTGTGCATCTGGTAGAAACACAGTTAGAAATTAATTAACACAGTAGAATAGTGACAAACGAGAGTTCCTTACATGAAATAACAAGTACATAATTAAGGAGAGAGGAACTCACAATATACTTCTTATTCTTTTCCATATATATATTTGTTTCTGTTTTTCAAACACCAGCCTGTACTACTGAAATAACAAAACCTAAGATACAAAAAATGAATTATGTATTTGAAATGCATAATGTGTCTCCTTGTAATTTTGATTTTTCCTTCATTATTTATCAGCTATTTTTTTTACATTTTGATCCTTTTATTTATGATTAAAAGAATGAACTAAAAGTCAATTCACTTAAGAAAGACAACTTCATATATATACAAGGGCACTTGGACAGGAGCTATTTTGGAGACTTATGATTGACTTGTATGCATTTATATTTGAAGCAGTTAATTTCATTGTGGAGTACATGCTTATCAACCAGTTAATCTCTCAAAACAGCAGATAGCCTCATATGAATGAAAATGAAACAGCTAATTTTTTATTAAATAGAAGGAAGATATTTGTAATTGGTCATGTCTCTTCAACAGTTGAATCTGTCCTTCTGTCTGTCCCACTCCACAGGAAGAACATCAGTGGGCTGTTTATGGGCCGGGCCAGCGGTGCCACAGTGTTGTCGGGCTCCATTGCTGGTCTTGAGGGAAGCTCCCAGCTTGCTCTGCGACGGGCCACCAGCATGAGGAAGACTTTCACTACAGGTGTGGCTGCCGTCAAGAAGAAGAGTCTGTGTATCCAGGTCAAACTGCAAGTGGTGAGTAATGGATGAGGATGATGATGGTTCTTTCATTTTGCTGGAATGAAATGTGCAGTACTGATCTTAGGTCTGTGACGTTTAAAAGTAACAGATAAGACAGGCTTGTGAAAAATTCAGTGAGATGTGGAGCTTTTTTTTATCATTCTCAATTTGTAATATCAGAGGTTGTTAAGATGATTAAAATACTTAAATAGCTGATGATATTTGGTAAAACTGATTGTTTGATGCATAGCAGGCCAGTTAACTTGAACATATAATGGATGCCCGCAGTTATTAGCTGTGTGGCAGTGGGGGTCTGAAGATGGGAAGGAGGATATGGTGCCAGTGGTCCTTAGTGCTCTTTTCATGCTCCAGTCAACCAAATATACTTCTCAAACAGAGGGAATTAGAAATAAAGGCCTCTCTCAAATAGAAGCCTGCATCCAATAAAGACCTGGAACACTCAGCAGCAGAGGTAACTAATGGCCCTGTACACTGTTTGAGCAGGTACCGTAGGTCCTAGAATGATTCAGAGCCTCAAAGATTATCTGGAGTTGAATTTTGGGGGATTTTGAGTTGATATTTAATGTCATGAGAAATATGTCAAACTTCATGTCTATACTGGCCATAAATGTATATATACCGAAGGGTTTTTTTTCACTTTCTCTCTGCTGAGGTTTATGTTGCATTCACATAATTTAGCTTAGATAGCAGATGGAGACCACCGGCTGTATGCCATGGTAATACAAACAAACAATCCAAGAGAGGAGTGATGGAGTGGCGGTAAAACTACATGAGTCAGCACTGGGAATTATTCAGTGTTAAAATTGATAAATTATCATCAGAAATTTAGGTATTGACCAATCTTGAGATATTCCACACTCTTTGGCCCTTTTTATGTAAGACATAGTTCCCATTTATTGTGTATGCATAGCAGGACATAATAGCAGGCTGGGGCTGTACAACGCTGGGCGCAGTGTGAGGGTTCTCTGTGTCATCCTTTCATGCTGTGTAGAAGTTCAACCAGACTAAACTTTGGTGACACACTCTGTGACGACACCTCGAGTGTCTAATTGGACGTAATCTGTAAGATCTCAACAAAAAAGGAGAAAAAACTGCAATTGTCCAAGTCCCAGTTTCCGGAACTTTATGCTGAGAGAAACAAGAATGAGGCCAAACTCCAAAATCCCGTCTTGCCCTGAAGGTTTCTTGAAACCGCACCCTTCTCTCCTCTTTGTTGCTGCTACTCATCTCCTCCACAGAAGAACTAAAGCCAGGGCTTTCCTCTGTTCATAAGAAAGTACATGGTGCATCCATGATAAAGCAAGCCGGTGAAGCAGATGGAAAACTACTTGCCGGTCCGTTTTGGTCGCCTAGCAACTGGTGCCAAGATGGGCTTGATTTTCACACTACACCCTGCGCTATACCTGGTGCCACGCATGGGAAAAGGGCCTTAGTCTCAGTCTTTCCCACAATGTCAATAATGTCTTATATAAAGGTTTAGGTTAATTAGCTGTTGTTTTTCTCAACTGTGGGAACTATCCTCAGCTCACTCACATCTTTTCGAAATTAAGGATGCCCTGATCGACATGGTGCGGCGGTCCAAAGTTCACTTTGTTCACTGTCTGCTGCCCAAAGCTGAGGCAGTGGGAGGAGGGGGTGAGCCTCGTGCAGATTCCGGCCTTATGACTTTGGATGTGGGTCTCCTGAGAGCTCAGCTTCGTGGGTCCAAGCTGCTGGATGCACTGCGCATCTACAGACAAGGTAATCAAGTACTTCTGAAACCCTTTAGTTAAAGGCCCTCACCACCAATTTTGCACAGCAAGTAGGGCTGCATAATTTTGAAAAAAAAAGAAAAAAAGATTGTTATCATGAAAATAGTGCAATTGTGATAATATTTACAATACTAGAGAGAATGTATTGTTCATAATTACACCATTATTGTCAGTTTTTGTTAGATCCAGTGTTATTTGAGCCACATAGGAGCATTAAATGGACTTCATTCTACACCTTGTCAAATGTTTAAAGTAGCTGCGGGTAACCTTATTTCTTCACCAGTGCTAATAATATTGACGGTCCCACAAGGCTAAGTACTTTGCATTTGCTACTGCTTGGACATGTTTTACATCATTTCACCATCTTAGTATTTTCAGATTGCACCTTATCATATGTGTAAGATTTATATGCCTAACAATTACAAAGGAGATATTTTTGTATCATCTCCCTGAAATCCTGGGATTGTTTTGTCATCAGTTTCTAAACCTCAATCAGACTTTTTAGGTGCTTGCACACCCAAAATGAACAGCAAATCATGCATTACAGGCCACACATCATGGAGGCATATAGAGAGAGAACCCACGCAGGCACAGGGACAACATGCAAACCCCTCACAGAAAGATCCCGTGCCCGAGCCGGGACTGCAACCCGGAAACTTCTTGCTGTGAGGCGACAGTGCTAACCACTGCACCTCCGTGCAGCCCTATATAAAAAATTTTTAACAGTAATTCCAATCAAAAGTTTAGTTAGTTGTGTATACTTCGCTAACAAGTCACAGTGAATGACAACTCAAAGGAAGTTGTTTCATTTCTTCACTTCTGTCCATCTACTCGCTCTTTCTCTCTTGCTCTCTCCACAGGGTGCAGTGAGGCGATGTGTTAACACAAACATCATTTAGTTACTACTCTGACAATTCTCTAAACTCTAGAGCAACCCCTAGGTAATGGATTATTTTAAAATCAATATTTAGGAAGACCTGCATATTAATGCTATATGGCTTATGGCACAAATGGCCAATAAGTGATTACTGCACAGCAGCAGAAATGACAATAACTTTATTTACTGGTGCTGGAGCTGCAGGGTTGAACTCTCCCCAGGGTTTTTTCTGACAGAATGGTCAGTGCCCTGACTTTGTTCCAGAAGGATATGGTCTGATTGTGCACAGTAGAATAGGTGATAATTAGAGAGATGTACACATTTACCCTAAATACAAATACTGTGATATAATCCAGTATCTTGGGGGTTGCACTAGGATTTTGAAAATTGTCAAAGTATTAATTAAATGATGCTTATGTTTACATATTATCTCACTTTCAATCTCAAGAGAGAGCAAACACAGAAGAGCGAATAGATGGACAGAAATGAAGCAACAAAAAAATGTACAAAAAAATAAATGGCCCTGTAGGGAATGGAGGTTTAAGGTTTTCTTTAAAAACAAAATTAAAAAAAAGATAAAATATGACAAATGTAGAAACAGCATCAGTAAAAAAGTGAAAATAAATAAAATTATTAAACTGACTAAACCTATTAAGTTTATGTGTTTATACACTATCCAATATGTCTACTCAACATTCAAATCCCCACATCAGTCCATTCATGAACATGCATTTTGGTATTATTCTCATATCTCTCTCACCTGTTTAAAAAAAAAGGTATATTTTGAAGTCTGTTATCATAAATTATTTACATTAAACTACTTTTCAATTTATTTTCTAAACAAGACAGAAGCAGAAATTGTCATGCCAATTTTTTGCTTTCCGGACAATTGCTACCCTATGCCCCATTTTTGTTGATGCATGACGTTTGGAATGCCTTCAGGGAATTTCTTCAAATTTGGCTCAAACGTCCACTTGGATGATGTACGAAACCATTGTGTTGGTTAGAGGTTGATTTCACCATCTCCTAACATGAATGTAAGCTCAGGAAGGTGTTGACTAAATATTATAAAATAATGCAAAGTAGAAATATCTACTGGGACTCAAGGATGAACTGAAAAGATTTGCGTGGTTAAAGGTTGGGCTCACCATGACAGGCCATACATCATGGAGGCATATACCTGTGATCCTGTATTTTCAGTTAAATGCAGCATGACAACCTCATCTGAGTATATCATCAGTTAATACTGTTTACCTTCAATTTCTATTCCATCCATTGTCTTCCGCTTATTCCTGTTAAGGGTGGCAGGGGGGCCAGAACCTATCCCAGCGGCTTCGGGTGACAGGTCGTCAGTCCATCGCAGGGCCAACATATATAGACAGACAACCATTCACACTCACAGTCATACCTACGGTCAATTTAGAGTATTCAATTAGCCTAGTCCCTAAATGCATGTCTTTGGACGGTGGGAAGAAGCCGGAGTACCAGAGAGAACCCACGCAGGAACAGGGAGAACATGCAAACCCCACACAGAAAGATCCTGTGCCCGAGCCGGGACTGGAACCCGGAACCTTCTTGCTGTGAGGCAACAGTGCTAACCACTGCACCACCGTGCTGCCTCCAATTTCTATTCTATTTCTATTTTTCTTGTGTAAGAAGCTTATTTTAACTGTCTGAAGATGCAGACAAACATTTGGCTTTCTGACAGTGTCAATAAAATATGAGCCATTTACTTCCGTCTCTTACCCAGAGGATTAAAATCTACTGATGAATAAAGTGTAAAAATTTAAAGGGTTTCCAAGAACTTGGCCCCCTCACTATTATGTTAAATAGATCGATATCTTCAATCAAAGATGTATTGCTTTTAAATCTGCAGCCCAGTGTGTCTGTACCTCTCCAACAGTTTGAGAAACCTCCATAACTTCAAATACCATTACCACTTGTCACACCTTCACTACTTAGTAATTTTGCTCTCTTGTTTGCGAGAGTGTTTATTTCTCCTGAAAATTAAAGTTTTCTGTTGACGTTTCTGAAGCTTCCAATGCTGCCTTAACCTCTGTGTTGTGTTATTCTTCGCTCTTCTCTGTCTCCCCCCCCTCCTCTAGGATACCCAGACCACATGGTGTTCTCTGAGTTCCGCAGACGCTTTGACGTTCTGGCGCCCCATCTGACCAAAAAGCACGGCCGTCACTACATTGTCACGGATGAGAAGAGGGTGAGTGGTTTATTTTTAGGGGGATCATCTGATATGCTGTCTCTCGTGATGAAATAATAAACCTTTTTTTGTTAAAGTAATGCCCTTTTTGATCACAGTGGAGAAAAAAAGGTTATCAGCAGCTTATATTTCGGACTTCTCAGTTGTAGAACAAATCAAACTGTCAAAAGCCAACAGTCGGCAGAAAAACTTGTCTGCTTGCTTTTAATTATTTATATATTTTTCTTGATTTGCATGATCAGCAATTTATTCTCTTCAAAGTGTTGTCTAATCATTCTGTATGCATACATTATTCTGAGCTGCTTTCATCACAGGAAGACATACAGTATCCTCCAATAAACTGCAATGTTCCATAAATGTTCCGGACATTTCAGCAGACTTGCAAGATAAAAAAATCTTCAAAGAAATGAAAGTACATCTGTGATGAATAGAAATTAATTTCCATCAAAAAGAAGCGCAACACCATTTATTAGTACCACTGAGACTGCAGAACAATAGGATACATACCTTTTCCCTATGTAGACTAAATGATTAAAATAAACTTAGAAAGCAAAAGAATAAATTGCAAAAGTAAACGAGCAAACATAATAGGGTCTTCGCCTGAAGTACCTTCATAACAGCAGTAAGACAAAATGATAGCCACATATGAATGAGGTAAACATCTTTTACCTTTTCAGCATTTCAAGAGAATCTGTTACTTCGCTGTAATTATTCAAATGTGTTAGTGAGAAAAGGCCCATACCAGTTATGTTAGCGCTTATTCAGTCAAGTGGTTGGATCTACACTGGAATCAATGGAATTATTATTGGTAGCTAGTTGTTATCGTTTACTGTCTTTTTCCTTCCAGCCTGTCCATGTCCCAGTCTTTCCATCATTCTCTCCCTCTTTCTCTTTCTCTCTCTCTTTCGCTGTCCTTCTCTTCTCTCTTTCCTTCTGTATATCTGTCTTTTTCCAGTATCTGTCTTTGTCTCTGCCCCGCTCTCCTGCTCTTTTTCCCCCAGCTGGTCAAAGCAGAAGGCCGTCCCCATTGAGCCTGGATCTGCTTGACGTTCCTGCCTGTTAAAAGGAAGGTTTTCTTTGCTTCTTTTGGAAGAAGTGCTTGCTCATGGAAAATTGTTGGGTGTAAATTCATTGAAGGAGTTTGGTACTAGACCTGCTCTACTTGTAAAGTGTCATGAGATAACTTTTGTTGTGATTCGGCACTATAAAAATAATGTTGACTTGAATTGACTTGACAAGTGAGAAACCTGTCATAGGGTTCACTGACACAGAGTGTAAAGGGAAACAGTGGAGTTGCATGATGAACAATGTAATACAAGTTTGGTATCCCTGTCTTTAATGTCCCTGACTTCATGGAAAAAAGGGACAAAATCCTGGCTTATTACGTCTTCCAGCTAAAGAAGTGGAATTCAGAGTCGTATAACTCTGCAGATCAGAGAATCAGTATTTCTGCCTTTGCCCTCCACATTCTAATCTCCCAGTGTGAAGAGAATCCCTTTGTTCATTCTATCCTCATGCTCTCCTCTCTTCTCTGGCCTCTTCCTGCACCAAGAGCGCTCTTGTGTGTAATTAATTATGATTGCACAGACTGGCAGCATACGGCTACTGTACTGATTAATTACCCATGGTGGGAAGAGCTCTTCCTTTCTTTTCCTGCTTTTTCACTCTCTCTCCCCTCCTATTCCCTTGCCTCTTTTTTCCTTGTCTCATTATCTTTCAATTCCTTTTGTATAGGAGGAACAGTTTAGGAACATCCCTGAGCATATGATTAATGTCTTCTCTACATTCTGTCTGGGCAGTGTATAGCAGCTTTGCACAAAGGCGTGATTAGCTTTTATGAGCATTATGAGTGGGAGGTGGGTATGCTGGTGAGAAAAAAAACAAACAAAACATCCCTGCATCCCTGCATCTAATGTGCCACACTTCTTATGTTAAGAAGGCAAGAATTATTATTTGCATTTGATTGGCCGAATGCATTCCATGTTTTTGTATCGGCTGAATATCTGTCAACAAAAAAAAAGTTAAAGCAGCATTATCTTACTATTGAACATTAAAATAGTAGTTTCACTTTTTTCTTTCAAGTTACTTTCATGGTAGACTGACTTTTAATTACAAGAATTTTATTTCCATTCCATGTCTGGAAGGCCTGTTTTTAAGATGTGTAATATGTTGGACGTACTGAGTCAAGACAATTTACCTAGTGTTGACACATCATAAAACTGACACAAACGATGTGTCAGATTTGAGATGTCACAAAGCTCTCCATCGCATAGTCTTTCTCACCTGTTTAGATGAGATTGGATTAGTTTAGCCTTTATGGTCTCCCAATTGAGAAATTTGTCTTGGACATTCAAGAGAGCACAGAGGACACGGCCACAAACGAACAATCAAACGACCACCAGCATACAGTTCCTTCTCTCAAAACATACACCCCAATAGTATTGCATGCAGCTCTAGACCCAAGTATAATTAACAAAATCATTGTATTTGTTGCAAAACTACCTGACACAATAGAATATTGTGGTACCCTTACTCAGCAGAATATTATGCACCAGCATGCTGTAATTAGACATGTGGCAGCAGAGGCCACTGTTACCTTTGCAAAAGCAAAATTCACATTTTCTTGCTTTAATTGGATGAAGCCCATTGTTGAAATCAATCTTTCCTCTGTTTGTCACAACACATTGGCTGTATAGTATTGCTCACAAATCTCCTTGGAGACGAGCTTACTGAGGATTGCCCACTCAGACAGAACTAATGGCATCGAGTTCTCTTTGAAGCAACAGCAGACAAGAAAGAAAGAAATCCATAGACTGTATAAAAGAAGTGGCTTTAACCTCACCGTGTGAATTATGAAGCCAATGTGGAAATAACCTTAACCTCTATTCTTTCCGACAAAAGAAAAAAAAAGAAAGAAAAAACAAGTGAGATTGTATAGAAGACTGCAAGAAAACACCTATTTCCACCATGATTTTTGACCTCAGTAAACATTTTCCCAATGAGTTTATGGTCAAAGTCACGAGTTTCAAGTCTGCTTTAATACAGAATGAAGTTCATTTTGTAAATAATGGTTTCGTTTAGAGTAAGATAGATGATATATCAAGGGATGACTAACAATTTTTGGAACTTGAACTTCAGGATAGAGACACAGCAATGCAATTTCTCACCTTCTTAAAATAATTGCCTTGGTCATTTTTTGTGTTTTGCCTAAAAAAAAAACTCCTAAGGATGTTTTGTCCCCAGTTTTTTGTGTTTTCTAAAAAACTTTTTAAAAAATGACCAAGGTGATTATTTTTTTAGAATGCAAAAAAATGGCACACATATCTCTCATTTCAAACCTAGGTAGTTCTGTCTTTAAAGGAACAAGATGCAGGGGCTACAATATAAATCTCTTGATAAAATGGATGGTAGTTCACAAACCTATAAGTGACATCACTGTGGCTTTGTCGTCTTTTTTTCATACCTGAAGGGAGCAAGGAAGATGGATGAGGCTCTCTGCAACAAAGAGGGGCGGATAATTGGAGCAGTAATCTGGCAGAATTAGTTTTCATAGAAAAAGAAGGCAGCAGAAAGAGAATATTAGCTGGCTGAGTGCGTCTGAGACATTTTTTCCAAACAAAAAGACTTGTCTTTGTGTGGCTGACAGCCCAGTTTTGTCAGTTCTTCTTACTATGGTATAATGTAGCTGTCCTTTCAGTAGCAAGACTGTGTACCTGCCAACCAGGAAGTAGCAGACTGAAAATTAACCAAATGCCATTGTCCTGTCCTTGAGAGGCTAAAACCTCTATCGAAAGCTCCTTATGATTTTAATATTATACACAATTGTTATGTTGTTGCTTTCACTGGACAATTCCAGATATTGACATGCTTTGTGCAAAGATTTGTACTTCTAGGATCTTATTATCTAAAGAGAAAGCCTCCTTTGTTACCTGTTCTGCCTGGTTAGTCTACCACTGCCATTTTTATCTGAACTGTTCTGTATTTGTAGTGCATATGACTGCCAGGGAGAGTTCCAGAGATTTCACTTGACTTCACACTTTTTAGTACTAATATCCATAACTACACAAATGACTTGCATGAAAATAATTCTGACAAATACATTTAAAATCAGTTCTCGCTTTCGTAATTTTTCACATCATATCAGTTGAGCAGCAGCATTAGCACATTTCTCTTTCCATTTGGACACACACATTTCTGTTCATAACCATCATGTTATGGTTGGTGAGAAGCAACTGTGTAATTGAAAGAAAAAAGGGGGAAACCATAAAATAACTTCTAAAAATGTGATTATCCATCAATATCTACACATTGGATTTTTGGTATATGCTTGAATAAAGTCTTGATGATTTGGATAATGAAGGAATCATTTATACCCTGTCTTACCATCTGACTAATCAGATTACTTTTCCTGAAGGGACATTTTTTTGGAATTTTATATTTTCTGATTTCATCAAAAGAGTTTGCAGTACAGTGAATTGAAAGAATGGCTGAACTGCGATTGAGATAAACTGTAATCATTCCTTGAAAGGAGGATAATTCCTTGAAAGTGAGCCAGTTAACCGATCTGTCGTTTCCTTAATAGGTAGGCTGGAGAACTAGATGGTTGATTCCAAGTGAAGTCCCTTCTAAATTTTGGCGCTTAGCTTGTTGACTGGTTGGATGAGACAGTAAATGGACCTTTGACATACCTGTGTTTGACTTAATTAGTGGCCTCAAGTCCCTGGAGGAGAACCAGGGTGTGTGTGTGTGTGAGTGTGTTTTTGTTTGCTACTGCCAAGGGGGAATGGTGTCTGTTGCCATGGCACCATGCCAGCTTCCTCAGGGCAACAAGGTCATGTGATCATGTCAAGATGATGAGAAAATAAGGCTTATTGTTGTTGTTGTCATGTGTTCACTTGCTGTTCCTCTGGTTTCCAGGCAGTGGAAGAGTTACTGGAGTCCTTGGAACTAGAGAAGAGCAACTACCACATGGGGCTTAGCCGGGTGAGTGGTTACATGCACACACACTGATTGCTAGAAATCATGCAGAGACCTTCCCTCTAGACCTTTATTTGAAACAGTCTCCTGAGTATATTTGACTATGTTTTAGTCAGAGTACTCAATTGTTATTTTCATTTGATGTTTAAAAATTGAAACACTTAATACCTAAAACTGGGGATCTAACTTTGATATTTTTATTGTGAAGACAGCATTGCTTCAGAACTATTGAGTATCAAAAAGATGCCTCATCATTCAACACAAGAATTCAGTACCTGAGTATTAAATCTCCAGGTTGCAGCATTTCTTTAATGTTGTGAATTGGCAACATGGTGAAACATAAAATTAAATAGTTGAAAAAGGTCACTTAAGTTAAACATCTTGGTAAATTGATATATATTTTCACATTATTAAACAGTTTTCATTGTGTGACATTGGCAAGGAACTTAAAACTAAAAAGACATTTTAAGATATAAGTAACATACCATTCTGTTGAAATTATTTTATACACAAAAAAGTTTAATTCAGAAAGCAGTATCAGAGTAAAGGTACCATCATCAAAATCCGGATATCATGGTACCTGTGTATGTTTATCATATTATAAATTTTGACTTGTCTGTTTATCAATGAAAACGCTATGATGACAAAATAATCATGGGTTTTGAATAAGGTTAATTTGTCGGAGTAACGTTGCAGTTAATGTTTGGCTAAAAATTTAATTTTGGAAGTGCTTTTATGTCCTTTGTTACTGGAACAAACCATTAGCATTGGGGGGAGTATCCTACAGACACAGTCGTTCATTTATCAGGTACACATACTGTATATGACATTAACAACATGACATAGACGATAATAGAGACATTTATTAGTGGTCAATTTAGAACCTCAAATTTGTGGTGCTGTGAACTTAACTGGCTTTACTGAGGGATGTTTGCAGCATTATTTATTAATAGTCCTAAGATATAGCATAACCAGTGCATGTCAACCCCACCACCGCCTGCAAAGTGACCATTGATATAAATCAGCTGCTCTCACCAACGTATTCAGTGAAACAGTTACAATCCTCATGGAGAGAAAATTTATTCCTGAGTGGTCTTATTTTACTTTATAATAAAATTGGTTTAGTTGGCTAATCTATATACAGTATAAATGATGAATAATCATGTGGCCATATTTGAGTCATGACACATAATGAGGTTGTGTTTCTGGGTCCGAGGCTTAAGGCTACTTTGCTGGCTGTGCCTTATGCAGCCCAGCCACAAGGTCCAAATCAGTAACACACTAAAATTCAAATTTTTGGTTTAAAATACATTCTCATTTTGAGCAAACATTGAAACAACAATCAACTTCAGCATACTGAGAGACTATCCACTTGTGAAGTAGTCATAGGAAATGCAAAAAGGAAAGTTTTTCCTCTTTCTTTTTTTTCCTCTGATGGTGTGAATTGACCAAAAAGTGTTACAGGAACCCTCTACTGCATTAAGTGCATCAGGACATTTGTAAAATCATGTCATACTCACTATTATGTCTTTGAGGGTTTCTCTTTTTTAACAGGTATGGTGTTCTCACTTAATAATTCATTCCAACTGCTTCTACTTTGATATCCCTGCACAGATATTTTGCATAAAGCATTGTACTGACTCGACAGGTATGATCCCTGCTTGTCCTGGCATGCTTTCAATGTGTTATATGAGTTTTATTACCAGCAACATTTGAAAGAGAAGCAAAAAAGAAGCATTTGAAAATGAGGGAATGAAAAAAAACAACCTCAAATGAAAAATACCAAAGTAGACTGATTGTACAGTTCAGCTGGCTACCCATCATAATTGGGCTACTCATATTTTTTTCCAAAACTTTTACTAGTTTCTTTTATTGTGACTTCATTTTTATCTTTAAATCCAAGTCCTTCAACCCTACTTGAATCACATTTCTTATTTCAAATCTCTGATAAAGAAGTTTAAGAAAACCTGTACCAGTCTCTACACACATTGCACATACACAATGTTCTATCTTTTTTATTTATTTTATTCCGCAAACACACACTCCTTTCTTATTCCCTGGGCAGTGATGCATTTTATGTCCTTGTCAACTCGAGTTTTGCCTCCAAGACTTCTTTTCATTCGGTATCACTCCCAATTGAAACGATAATTAGAATCTGGTTTACATTCTACAAACCCAACTTTTCAGCAAAAAGTGCGGTGGACCTTGAGATGTCAATGGTCGTTCTGTTCCCTTCTCACCTTCTTGTGTCCCAGCATGTTTTGTTCTGAATCTTTATCTTTTTCCATGAAGAGTACACAGTCTTTGTTGCTCTGTCTATAACCCTCACAGAGCAGCAGTCAGACACTGCCAGTCTGCAACTCTTCAGATTAAAAAAAAAAAGTTAATCGCAAGGAGAAAGACAGGCTGATGGTTTTGTTAATTAGATCTGTGAATGTCTGTGGAATAAAAGAACAGTAAGAGCCTTGAGCTGTCAATTAGAGAAGTTTCTTGGCAGATGTTGTAGGGAGTTTAACCTTGCCTGAGTGTGGTGCATCTCACTCTATACTTTGCCAGCAAGTTTTTCAACTTTTAAATCAGAATTTTATGATCCGATGCTTTTTTTTGCCCTGTACAGTATTCAAATAGGAAGCAGTGTATTACTAGAACATTGGGCTGTCTATTACTTCAGTGAGAAACTGTTACTTTATTCTGTAGCATGAGCTGAGAGTGAAACTCTTGATATCTGTACCAATACTCATTAATGTTGCCAGCTTTCAGTTACATGTTTCCTCTATAGGGTTGATGATGGCCTGGACCACTGCTCCTTCATGCTGCCTCTATGTTTTTCTACTCTGGAAACATCCATGCAGAGCGTTAGTTACTGAACTCCATTAGTATAGATGAAGCCCTCTGGTACAGCTGTGGCTCTATAATGCTACAGTGACTCACTATTACAAGGCAAGATGTACCGGCTTGCTTGTTTAGACTAAAACTGAAAAAAATCCACCAACAAACAGCGAGCTGTTTATGTTCTATCATGAAACAAATCGGTAGGACTGTTAAAGGCCTCTTTATGTTCAAACAGAAGTGTCCTGGAGGAAGTGTACTTTAATTTCCCAAAACAGTCCAGCATCACGGTCAATTAATGAGTCAGTCGGTGGGCTAATGAGCCTCTCTCTTCTGAACTAATTGTCATCGCTTACAAGACCAAAAGCATTTGTATGACAGCAAAACAATTTTTGGATACCTGTTGTCACTTATTAAATGTATAAAAAATGATTCTGTTTTCCCATTTCACCATTTTAGTCGAACAAAAGCAGTCAAAGATATTGAAAACATAATCAGCAATAATACCTTTTGTCTAAAGAAGCCAGCAATAGATTATCCATTATAATTTTGATTTCAATCATATTCCTCATTCATTTCGCAATTGCAAAGTTGACATTACATTTCTTGTTGGATGGTGGAGATAAAAAAGATAGGTACAAATGAAATGGGACTATTTCATCTGTGTTCACAACTGCTCCAGGGGTTCCCAAAACTGCCAGTCCAACTATTGTAGCCACTAGCTTGGAGTGTGATCAGCACATTAATTTGTGTGAATGCTCACTAAGTATTTGTGCCAATTGCTGCTGATTAAGCCTTTAAGAAAACGCTCTCTTCAGGAATGTATACTCTGCCCAGATGTGTTTAGGAATCAGTGCTGGAGAATGTACCATGTATGGCATATTACTGCCTTTGTGATTATGTTAAAACTGGAGGACAAAACAGGAATTAAAATTGAATACTAAGACCAAATACCTGCAAAAAATAAAATCTTTTACATCGGACAGTTTGGCGAGGGAATAACTAAAATAATTAATTTCAACATATGTGGTGGTCACATAAAGGTGGTCTGCCTTTGAGTTTGAAACACAAGGAAAACCTGCCAAGTCAGTTTTTCAATTTTTGCACGATAAGCAAGCCTGATGACAGATTTTGAAAAGGAACTGTCCAAAAGGACTCTTAAGAGGTTCTATGTAGCCATTATGACTGCTGTGGCAGAAGCTGTGGCATGCCACAAAACAGACATTTTCATAACATATTATCCCAAGTATGAAATACTAAAATACATCATAATACACCTTGTTTATTTTAGTGAGAATAAATTCCTTCTCATATATTCATGCCATCATAACACATGTGGAGAGCACAGGTGGCTGCATCTTCTCTATGCTGGCAGGTGACTCACCTCGCAAAGCCAGCCTGTCCCTGTGGTTTGCTTCCAGCTTGTTTGTGGCATTTTGCCTGATATCATTAAACTATCTCTGAACTGACAAATGGGTCTCTGAGGAGAACACCAGCATGTTCACCAGATGTGTTAGCCCTCACTGGCTAGTCCACCACCATCAGTTCCAGTGTTTTAGTGACTACGTCACTGGGGCTCAAGAGGCAATAAATTCCAAATTGATGTCTCATTACTTTCACCAAAATGTAACTCAACATTTTTTTTTCATCTGACAAAAGAAAAGATATGATTGGACATTCATTCACAGCATTATCTCACTGTATAAAAGTTTACTAGTTTACTAGCTAAAGAATTATTGAATGCTTTATATTCAGTTGCTTTATTTGATCAATTAAAGGCTACAATAATCAGTATTGTTATATTCACAATGGATCACATAACTAATGACATGTGAAAGGGTTGCCCAGGGAGATGATTACCTGAACAAAGTGTGTAATAGCCTGTTAAGTTGTACAGTAGGAGATGCTGGACATAACTTTGCTAACACATAGGCATTCAAGGGGTAATCTTGGCCAAGGTTGTGTATGGTAGATCTGTTGCACAGAAGCATACACGCTCCCCTTTAATTTCTGAATCTGAATGTA
Organism: Aulostomus chinensis; assembly: GCF_037954235.1. Classification (NCBI taxonomy): domain Eukaryota; kingdom Metazoa; phylum Chordata; class Actinopteri; order Syngnathiformes; family Aulostomidae; genus Aulostomus; species Aulostomus chinensis. The sequence goes on along the minus strand of NC_141329.1, from coordinate 17,203,628 downwards.
CGCGTATAAACTGTTTATTATCAAATTCATATCACCAGTTCTTTAGCCAGAAGTTAACTGGCCTTGAAGAGATTAATAATTCCCTTAAAGGACTGGTTGTCTCATGGCACAAAAAAGAGTCAAGAGTCATTCATTAGTTGGTGGATATCGCAGTCTATCTGTCGAATCGCTAAATTTGGATAATAATCGCACAGGAGGAATGCTAACAACCACCTGATTTAAAAAAAAAAAAAAAACGTGCTGAATGAAGTGATCAAGCTATTATTTTAATTTAGCACCCAGTTTTAATCATAACTATGAAGGTCTTGACAGTGCCAATTGAGAATTTGTGTGCAAAGGCGCCAACATTAACCACAAACAAGTTATGCTGTGTTCAACTTTCATGGCTTTTTGTTGACGCCATGCAAAATATGATCTGTTTTTAATTCGCTTGACTTGATGGATCTTGAGACACTCTTTAATTTGTTTCAACGTCTCCCATTTCTGCAGGTACCTTCCTCTGATACATAGAGAAATTTTAGATGGATTTTAAAATATAACAAACAATAACCCCTGAAATGGGATGATCTAATACTCTGTTTAATAAACAGGGCCCTAAATTTTCTCCATCAACTCATTGTTGTTCAGTTATGCAACACAGAACATGTTTTCCTCTGTTCTCTTCCTGTTGTATGACTTTGGGTATTCTCTCCTCATCAAGGTTTTGATGCTCCTGTCACTGTTGGAGCTTCTGTGTGAGACACTTTACTCTGCATTTTTGTTGAATTTCATCTCTATCTTCATTTCCTCTTTCTTTCTTATTCCATTGCTATGCTCACACTCACAGTCCAAAGTGCAATGAGCAGGTCCAATTGTTTAATGTTTACCTCCCAGCTGAGTGGAGGTGGAGCGAATGAACCCAGCCAGATATTAGAGGGCGTAAGAAGGTTTTTTTGGGACAGAATATTACTGTTAGAGATGGCCTGTCATATCCTCTGCAGGCAAAAATTAAAATCAGCTTAATGACTCTCCTTCCACAGCAACCTGTCAGCTCTTTCAGGGCAAAGGAAAAGAGAGGTGTCTCTCCCCAGACACAAATTATCTAGAAGAAACGAAAGATTCTATGATTTTGGCTGTCAGAGGAGGCCCAGTCAGACAGTTGTCGCTTTTTACTGTCAATAATGAAATTGTTAGCTCATCAAGATTCAGGAAGTAGCACTGCTGCCAAAGTAATCAGGAAAGAATACAATACATCAAAATCTTCCAAGTCAAGGCTAAAGTTATTAGGCCAAACAAATCACTGGGATAGTAAGGACAGGCCTAGCATGTAGCCACCTACCACAAACCCAGCATCTCAAGATTCTCCTCCTTCTGTTGGTAGCATTTTAGGGGGATTAAACATCCCACTCCTACCAGCATGCAATTTGCCAGTTGACCCAATGTAAGGGCACATTTGCAAGACGTGCTGAAGTTGCCTTACCAAAAAGTTCCAAACCAAGGTGCAAAAAGATCTGTATTTTTGCTTTCGCTTGCCTGTTGGTCTCAGCATGGATTTCAGCAGATCCCTTCACAGTCATTTTGATTTTAACATATCTGAAGAAATGTACTTCTTTATCAAAATCTATAATTCATTATTTTTCCCTCACCGTGTAACTATACAAATGAGAAAGACAGTGTGTGGTCTGAACTGACTTTCTCTTCTTTCAGGTGTTCTTTAGAGCAGGAATTCTGTCCAGGCTGGAGGAGCAGCGGGATGTCCAGACCAGAAGGAACATCTCTCTGTTCCAGGCTGCCTGCAGGGGATATCTGGCCAGGCAGGCTTTCAAGAAGAGGAAGGTAAGACTGTTGGTGTTTCCCTGTATTGTAGTACACAATACCACTCAACACCACAACTATTTGGACCAATACAGTTATTTCTCTAGAGGTGTGTGTGTGTGTGTGTGTGTGTGTGTGTGTGTGTGTGTGTGTGTGTGTGTGTGTGTGTGTGTGTGTGTGTGTGTGTGTGTGTGTGTGTGTGTGTGTGTGTGCCATTAAAATATACAGTTTGGTCTGTAGCTATAGATCAGTCCTCTTCTCACATGTCTACATGGGAAATAACCCTCATTAATAAGCATGAACGAGTAAAGTGAAGTGATTTATTTTACCCTATATTAGGCAGGTCAGCTTCTTAACGGTTGTGTCCTCCTACTTCATTTATTTAATGGAATTATGATAACAAAGACATTTTTTCAAGCTGCAATTGAATGAGAACTTTATGTCAATCATACTTTACCCTCTCTCCTCCTTAAATAAGTAACATAACATGACAATACAATGAGAGAGAGTTGAAATGTGCTTAAAGGCGTTACAGTTATGATCCCCCATTGCCTTTGCCTGTGTATGTTTCCTACCTATGAATGCCAGCATTACTTTCAAATTATGAAACCCTAAAAATGAAGTATTTGTGCAATATACACTTAACACCAACATCTCTGTTTGAGTTGAACAATAATGTGAGTTATGTTACATCTACATAACTTGAACATACATTTTTAAGGAGATCCGGAAAAAAGCATTTATTTTGTTCTTTATTTGTTCATGTTTAAGATATGTCCTGAAGACGACATCTTATAGGGTGGAAATAAACGTGACGGTACTATCTGGTGACTATCTATGTCAGAGACACTTCTCCATTTAAAGGACCTAAAATGTATACTTGACATTTCTCTACTGACGTAGCAGCCTGTGAAGACAGTAACAACAGCTAGAATGAATCAAAGGAAAAATCAACTGTGTCTCATGCCCCTTTCCCACTGCACAACTGCATACATGCAGGTTTTTCTGACTTGTATAAACCTGCTATTAACAGTTGAATAATTGAACCAATTGAACAACAACTTGTTCCCATTGTGAAGAGCTGTTTGAACACTGACAGGTTGAATTTGTGTTTGAGACAACATAGCTTTGCTGAAGTTCCTGGCAGACATGACATAGCTGTCCATTTGGATTGAGATTTGATGACTTTGAAGATCATTATCATACAAATCATTAAGTGACTCATTGTGCCCTCTCAATGGGTAAGTGTCATTCGGTTTCAGCGCATTTTCAGGTTTTTCCTTTAATTTGTCACCTGTTTGTTTAGCGAGAAGCCAAATAGCTTTTATATAGATTGTCAGCAGCTTTTTGATACACTATATGAATGAAAAGCTTTATGGTTTTGTATAATTGTCCTGTTTAAGGTATTTTGTCTAATAATGAAATTGCTTAGGCTCTGGTGGCCTGGAAGATATCATGCAATGTGCATCCCAAATATTTTAACATCTGATTTTGTCACTCTGACACCTGTCAGGCTGTCATTGTAGAAGCTCCGGAAAAAAATATCCCTTCCAGATTAGCCAAATTTTCCATCCTCCTTCGCTCCATTAGTGCTCGGACATTTTCCAATCTACGCCGAGTTTCTATGCTTTGCTACAACGACAACGCGAACGTTGCAGACTCCACACAGAAAGATCCCGTGCCTGCGCCAGGACTCGAACCCAGAAACTTCTTGCTGTGAGGTAACAGTGCTAACCACTGTACCACTGTGCCGCCCAAACCAATTTTTGACTTGTGAAAAAATAATATGTGGCAAGTCAATTTTAGACTCTAATTGCACGATCTTGTTCACTAATAAATAAACTCTTTATAGTTTCCATCGGTTTTTACATTTGATTACAACCAAGTCATCATTGTCATGTATCACCATTTTGCTAATACATCCTTAGTTATACTGGCTACCAAGAGCAGGTTCCATTTGGTTAGTCCAGGTTCCATTTGGTGGTCAGTGCAGTTGCTCTTCAGAATCAACGGCAAAACTGAATAAAAACTAGCTAAATTCTTCGGTGACTATGACCCAATAAGTTTTTAAACAATTTCACTTCCTCTGTGTACTTCTGATCTTGTGTTTTTATTTTGTTGATAGGATTTTATTTGCGCTATTTGGTCTCTGTGTGTACTTGTGCCTCCTTTCTGCCACAACAAACTACTGTTAACCTAAAGTTTACCCTTGCTTGAAGGAAACATTTTTCCCTAGTTCAGTGGACGATTGGCTGTTTACAAAGTCTTGTTGAAGGCAATAAATTAATCAGCACTCTTAAAATCAGTACTACAGTACAGACCGTACGTCTTATAATAGCAATTTCAAATTTAGCATGCACCAAATAAGGTCTATGCTCTCCAAAGTGGATTTGCGCTTACAGATTCATCTTGTGTCTCGTATCAGGAGCCGAAGATTAAAGCTCGACTTTGCTTTGACTCTCAAGCTTTGTCATTGATGATCTTCCATTAACTCAGAGAGGAAGTTTTAAATTGGCTCAAGCCCACTCTTTCTATTGCCACAACACAAAATCAATGTGTTTGTTTCTCCATCTAGTCTGTTTGCCTGCTCAAGAGACACCTCCTCTTTCCTTCCAACCCTCAAACCCCCACCCCACCCTCCTGCCTGGAGGAGCAATGTTGAAAGCACACAATTGAGACACAATTGAGAAGGAGGTATGAGAAAAGGGAGGGAAAAGGAGGTAGAGCTGCAGAGAGAGAAAGGCTGTGGCTCACCACGGGGGAATAGAAAAACAGAAGAGATCCACTGACTGCTTTGGAAGCCTGCGGAGAGCCCCCCCCCCCCCCCCATCTCTTTTTGACATTCATGGGGAACAGTTGAGAGTGGAGAAGCACAGGGGATTCTTCTGCCAGCCAGCCAACACTGAGCCTAATTAAATAGTTGCCTAAAGACAGAGCCCCCTCCACACCTCCACCCCCGACTGGGAACAGGTGGGCTCAGGCAGACACTGCTGCTCGATGTGTGTGTGTGTGTCATGGGTGTAAAGGAGAGGTAGAGGGCAGCAAAAAAGGCACGCTTGTTACCTTTTCTATTGATTTGGGTGACCTCCATTTGATTTCTGTCCCCTCACACGGATACTCATGTAGAAGGTAGTGATGACAACGAGCGCATAAAGGTAGAGAAGTGATTAGCATACAATAATGTGTCCACACATGCTGTCCTCAGGCTTGGTGGACATGGGGCAAACTCCCACTTTGTGGCACACTGGTAGAGACACTGTTGATTATCATCAGTACTCTTCCTACATTCTGAAGCTCAGCCAATATGAGTCAGCCTGAGTTAGAGGCATGCATTAATGACATCTCTAATAATATAAACCTCCATGAATGTAGACCTGTGAACCTCTTACACATTTGCTGGCTTCATTAATGCTCTCTGAGGTAGAAGCATAGTTTCAAGGTTTCTAGACCGAGGCGTATAGTATGTTTTAAATATTCCATCCTCCTCCACTAAATCTGTGTTCAACGACAAATTCTGAAGCCTGAATCTGATGGAGTTGAACTGAAACAAACACCAAAATGAACTAAGGTAAATAGAAGTAGTCAATAACACTTAATGCATAACATATTACCTTATTTCATATGTATCATTATATCATACGTAAAGAATTTGATTATTACATTCATTTCCCTGAAATTTTACTTTTCAAAGTCAGAATAACACACCTAAATAATGCAGTTGGGAATCTAATTACTGCAGCACGGCCTATTGTTCAATCAGCCTCTAATTGGCCATGACGTTCTGCGCATGTTCCAGAGGTCCCACTTCAGCACTTCACAGGGAAGTCAAACAGCGAACAGTCAAAGGGGGAATTATCCCGGTGGGTGAAACTGCAACAAAAATAAAGCGTTTGGGGCAAACAAGGAGACAGAGTCGATGTTGCTGCCAGTTAAGGAGTTGTCTGTTAGTCTTTGAATTAAAGCTTGTTGTTCAACAGGGACATTGCTTGCCACTTGGGTAACTTGTTTGGTATCAGATAAAATGAGGTGAATTGGAAGAAAAAGTGACTGCCACTTACCGTTCCTGAGTAGGACATACTTTTGTTGAAGTAATCGATTCATGTATACTGGGACAACAACAGTAATCCAAGTAAATGGCTTAATGCAATTGTGTATTTAAACTCATTGCATATCATCATCAGGGTTTTCGCTTCCTTCACACATTATAACATTAACAGTTGTTGTTACATTTCAGTTTTTCTATGATTTACTATTTTTAATATGGCATATTCATTTCATATTACCCACACATGCTTTAAAAGCATGTGTGGGTAATCAGGATCTCATCATTTTTAGTTATGCCAGTGTCTGCTCCAGAGAGCAATTAGTCCCAATTGTGTGTTATGAATGGCCCTACAGATTTCCTGCCAGTAGGTAAGATTTCTCTTAATGCCTCTTCAACAAGCTGCCAGTGTACCACAGATGCTTTAATGTGTGCTTGAGACAGATGAGCAGTTAAAGCACAGGCAGGATTGTGCTTAAATAGAATATGTTTCTAGGTACAGGAGGCTGGGAAGTGTTAACTTCTCCTCACTTTGATCAGCTTGTCAGGAGTCTCCTGTCTTGAAGGAGATTTTTTTTGTAGAGTTCTGAATCAAAGTAAACTGCTATCAACATTTTATTTTTGAGCTTAAGCATTTACTCCATACGACTCCGTTCAGAGAATTCTCAGATCAACTCAAAAAACAAACAAGCAAAACAAACTTTCTTTAAGTTTATTTAGGCGGTGTGGCTCAGGGGTAGAGTGGCCGTCTAGCAACCAAAGGGTCGCTGATTCGATCCTCAACCCCAGTGACCATGTCGAAGTGTCCTTGAGCAAGCTACTGAACCCATAATTGCTCCTGATGAGTAGGTTGGCGCCTTGCATGGCAGCCTCCACCATCAGTGTGTGTGTGTGTGTGTGTGTGAATGGGTGAATGAGATGACACTGTAAAGCGCTTTGAGTACCGCTAAGGTAGAAAAGCGCTTTATAAAATTGAGTCCATTTACCATTTATTCAGCTCTGATATATTTGGTTAAAGATTAACAAATAGAAATCCTAATACATGACCTGCATGCCAGTATATCAATAAAAAGCTTGAAAATGTGAATTTAAACAGTTTGTGTACAGAACATCAGGAAGTTAGGATAATGGCTCTGTTAGTCCCAACTTCCCCCTCAATTCAACGTCAAGATTCAAGTTATGGCCTCCATAGGTCATTTTTATTGTTGTAATGTCTCTCCTGGTGGTGATTTAAATGTACCATCCTCGACATGATTTTTCCATAATCGATAGCAAATTGGTTTACCCCACACATGTTCATGTCCCCCTCTGTTTCTATAGTTATTCTTTCAAGACATTGTGAAGCATCAGGCTGGCATTACTCCATCTATTATTGTTGTTGTTTTGTTGATATATTACAAATTCCATCTGAAGTGACATTGGTTTACAAATTACAAATTAGTGCTGTCAGGCAATTAAAAAATTTATCTAATTAATCACAGGATTTGTAATTAATTAAATTAATCGCCTTTTAATCTCATGTCTGCTGAAGGTCAGCAAATAAAGAATTCAATTTCTAGGACATTACAAAATTGTAGTGCATGCCTAATCAAATGAATACACTAAGAAGAGAAGATTTGAAATCCACATTTTTATTGGTGATTGAATAAACTTAGTCAGAGCATCTTAAGGCTGAGTCTTAAATAGGCACTTTGACTAGCGATGCATGTGTGAAGTGACGTACCACTGCCAAGTACGGGTCCTTCAATGGGCCACATTTAAAATGCTTGTCTGGGCAAAATTCGCATTGAATTGCCACTCAAGTGTGCTATAATTGATCTTGCGTTAATTTTTATAATGCGTTAATTTGCAGTGTATTTAATTAATCTAATTAATGCAATAAAGTGACATCCCTATGACAAATATTTTCAGACAGCTGACTGGTTGTGGAGTCAGAAACTGTACCCTAACTGGAGGAAATATCAAATCTGCTGGAGACTTCTCATTTTTAATCCACATATAGTGCTGCAGTGATTTTTATTTCTGACTGCATTTTCAAGTGTAAACTAAATAATATACACACTGTACTGTATATGTGTGCACAATATATGACATACTTGTGTATATATACATGTTATTCCTTATGTTTTCATCTCCCTAGTAACAACATTTTAAGATTGCAGATTGTTAGTTGTCCAGCTGTTATATTCAACCTATTTAAGAAAATTGCACCTAAGATTGTTGTAGCTTTCACATTTGGGGTTTTAGACAGGATGTTCATGGAGTCAGTCAATTTACAATTCACCCCTCACCTCCAGTATGGCCAGGAGGCTTGGGTGCTGGCTTTGCCTGGGCACTATTTATCCCATTGGGCCAGTGAGCACCTGAACACCCTTGCCTAACTGGCTACCATTGCTCAACTCTATTCAGTCTCTGTATTTCTGTTTCCTCTGCTGACAATGTTCCAGATCCAGGACCTGGCCATCCGCTGCATCCAGAAGAACATAAAGAAGAACCGTGGTGTTAAAGATTGGCCGTGGTGGAAACTCTTTACAACCGTCAGACCTTTGATAGAGGTGCAGCTGACTGAGGAACAGATCCGCGGCAAGGACGTAAGCGTAACACACACATCACACTTTTCACTAAGAGGGGCAAGAGAGGTTTCAACTGACCAGTTATAGAAAAATATCAAAAAACAATGTAAATAGTGTCAGAAATCCATATATCATAAAGGTGACACTAGTGAAGCGCTTTCTTTCTTGTCAACCAACAGAGTCTTTTGTCCCTTTGCACAAACACTTTTCAGACCCAGGCCTGTTATTTAGTATGACAGAGACAGATATGTTTGGGCTTTTAGCATTGGACTGCTGCCAGATAACAACAGAGAGACAGAAAACATCACATTGCTTCTGCGCCAATTGTCTTTTCTTGGCTGTAAATAAAACCTTTGGTTCTAATGCTGTTATTTTCCTTGGCAGAAATCCACAAATAAAAATGATGATAATGATCGAGATCAGTTTTGTTACTCTGTAACCCTCATGCTGTTAGCTGTTGTTTTGATGATAGAAGTCTTTTCTTAGTGGTCTGAATCCAAATTAAATTCTGTTAAATTGGAACTTGTAGACCTTAGTGCTGGCTTCACACTTTGTTTGAACTTGATTTTCAAGTAAATGCTAATGAGCTTTACATTTTGCATATTTGGATTTGGAATATATGCCCAAAAGCATAATTGACATTACTTGAAATAGCCTTTGTGTGGTAAAATGTAGGACTGATATTTTGTAGCTTAAAAAAAAAAAAAAAATGCAATCATCAGGTTGGTAATTGCTGATGTATATCATTCTGGAACTCAAAAGGGTTCTTAGGCAGAACTACAATTCTATCAAATATGTCATATTAAACATTATCAGCTCAAATTTTAGAGGTAGATATCAAACATAATGAACAATATCTAGCCATTCTTTGTGTCTACCACAACTTCACGTTTGCTTCAGGACTGTATCCATTTGTAATCACATGTAGTATCATCATTATTGTAGTATCCACATTATTACATCCATCATTCCCATCTCTCCTGTCAGGAAGAGATCCAGCAGCTGAAGCAGAAGCTGGAGAAGGTGGAGAAAGAGAGGAATGAGCTGAGACTTAACAGTGATCGCCTTGAGAGTCGAGTAAGCTCTACACCAACACAAACACACACACAAAGAGAGTCAGAAAGAGAGAGAGATCAATTTGTAAAATTTGGTTTCAAGTCCTAAGTCTTTAACCTGGGACAACAAATACATTTTTCCTTTTTAATGTTATCTTAAATTCAGTGTGTATTTTTAAGTGATACACTCGTGAATAGCTTTAAATATTGCACTCAAATAAAAGTGCTTCTGTGAAATAGGCTTCAGGCTTTAAGGGAAAAAAAAAATTGTTTCACACCACCAGTGTGTGACTAGTCCATACTCAACTGCCGTCAGGTGAACATAAACTCATCTGACTGCACCTTCATTCTGTTTTCCAGTGAGGTGCTCTGACTCTTCTGAACAAACAGTGATTGTATCACATTTGCTCTGGAGAGCAACAAACCTCAGCTACTGTCTTAACACAATCCCGTGTGTTCTCCGGGCATCAAGAAATGTGCTCCTACATTCATATTAGCATCTATTACAACCTCATGCCCCTTATGATATTCAATGCCCTCAGTTATGTAATTCTCAAAAATCTGCATTATACATGATATGAGGAAAAAAACTCCATGCTATTGCTGGTGTGTGTCTGTTTCATCAGATCACAGAGCTGTCGTCAGAGCTAGCTGATGAGCGTAATACAGGAGAGTCAGCCTCCCAGCTGCTGGAGACGGAAACTTCTGAGAGACTGCGCCTGGAGAAGGACATGAAGGATCTGCAGGTACACACAACACTACACTCACACTCACACACACACACACACACACACACACACACACACACACACACACGCTGCACTTGGGGAGGTGTTATAAAGTAAGTAATGAACATGCCTGTAGAATAAGACATGACAAACAGCCGTGTGTGTTCACATCTTGTGTGGCTTCAGTGTTACTGAAGATGTAGGTGTGATAAAACTGCAGGACCTCCCCTGCAATAATGGGTGTCATTTACTGATCAAATTAAAGAATTCACACCAACTAAAAGACTCTTATTTCTCTATAAACTATTGCACTCTTTGAAAACTGCAGATAAATGTTGACTACACAGGAAATTACATTAATGGGGCACAGACAACTCCTGTGTAAAAATGGCCACATATCCAACCCTTGCCAACAATGGTTGCCAGCCAAAATCTTAACCATATCCAACAGGAGAGAACATATTGCACATATTTTAGAATCGCTTCAGTGGCTCCCACTTCATTTTGGAGTGGATTCAATGATCATTTTTAAAGCTAGTCAGGGTTTAGCTCCAGTAAGTACAGCTAACATCGTAATGTTCACCAGATAAACAGGCCATTCCTGACCATCCCTCAAACTTCAGAATTACCTGGGCCCCCTGGTGGAAGTTATGGAAAGAACTTCCGGAAGAGATCAGAATAGAAACTACAATGAATACATAAAGTGATATAATAAATTAAATAAGAAGAGACTTGTAATGGGAAATTTTAATATTACATTATGTTTTTTTTAATGTTTGCACTATGTTTGAATTCTGTGGTTTAGTGACCTTAAGTTCGAGACAGTCGTATGTCTGAAAAACATCTTGTATTCGATTTCCTCTTTCTGCATTGAGGTTATAAGTTCCCTGTGTTCTTCATTTTCATTTTGTCTGGCAGGTGTGTAAGCTAGCAAGGGCTCAACTTCTAGTTCTTCTTTTCATATGACAGCTTTCTTTCTGCTCTTAGAATGCCCAGCAACGGGATTGTATAAAGGTTCAATTGACTCTGTACTCTATGGATTCTTCTTCAGTACATAATTTTTGTGTGTTCAACAAATTTCCCTCTTGCAAGATTAAAGATTTGCTCAGACTCAATAACAGTTTGTTTAAGTGTTACTTCTCATCTCACCAGAGCTTTGAGCCTATGGGGACAAACAGTGTGTCGACCTTAAAAAAAATTTCCACCACAGACTTTGCATACGTTATCATGCTAAGTTTCCTCAGATATCACCAGAGACAAAGATTACACATCCCCAATGGTAATATGTGTGTACATATTTTTATTTTAATTCTTTGTATGCAAACAAGTGACAAATCAAGCTCTACTTGTCCCTACTGGCTCTATATTCCTCAGTCCATCTGTCCATTGATTACACTAGGCTGGTGAGGCTTTGTAGAGTCAGCACCATGGGGCTGTCTTACAATGACCTAGTGAGGAGCAGTGGCATAGTCCAGAGGGATGTTCTTGAGTCTGTTCATTAGATAGTCAGTCACCTGTGGTTTGGGCCTTTATCTTACTTTGTGTACATTGCAGGTTTTATATTTCTCCATGTTATGGTTGAGAATAACAGAGAACTCCATGTGTAGTCCAGTGTTAAGCCTCACACCATCCTGCACTTCTTCTACATGGTGCAAAAGCTTCTTTCTTGTACCCATTCGATACTTGATTAAGCTAATAACACTGTTGATACACTGCAACATTGCTCTATGCTGGGGGACCACATTATATGCAGTCTTTTGTCCAGAATGAGACACTATTTAGACCTGTAACTTCAAAGTTCTCCTGTCGGCACACAATCTACTGGGTTCACCCAACCCATTTTTCCAAATGGATAATGCTGTCTTATAGTTCCTCCTCCCTCTGTGACTTCAATAAGTCCTTCATATTCTTTCTGGGAGGGGTCCACATTTTTGGTGGTGGTGCACTCAACTTCCTCCTCAAGATGCTGCTCAAACTGTGTATGGAAGGATGCTGCGCCCCTTGGGCAGCTTTGAAATTTTTTACGCTATATGTTTTTTCTAAGCGTACAGCTCATCAGGCTCCACAGTGAATTCCACCTCATCTGAGATCAGCAGATCAATCGTTCCCTCCTCTTTCGCGTTTCTCCTTTGTGAAGCTTTACAGAATCTTGAAGAATGACAATGTTAGTCACCTTCTCCTGGTGGTTTTTTATGGTTGGTGGTAATGTTAAATAGGATATGGTCTTCTTCGAAAAGGGTAATGTGGACTTAACCTGATTGTTAAGTCCACTTTGTGTCCGACCTCAGGAGCCTTTAAATCCCCCTTAAACTGACTTTGATGACAAATGATGTCCTCTCCACATCAGTTTGTGCAATGAATCTGAAGGACTTCTTTGTAGCACACACCACACACTGGCACCTCATTTTCTTTTTCTTCACAGGTTGATTACTCTGAGTGCTACCTGCACCAGTATGCTAGTTGGTTTCTATATGGTTATGGCGTTGTTCCAGGATTTTATTGCTTCTTGTGATTTAAACCAATGAAGGGACCCTTTTTCAACATTTCCTCTGTGTTGTAGTTTCATTTGTTTGAGGAGTTTTCTCTGCAGTTTCTTGAAGCTGTTGCAGATGGTACAAAATTTCTCTTATTCAGATGTGTTTGATATTTTGTAGAGTTAGCCAAACAAAACTGTATGCATTTTCTTCCCAAAATAATGTACCATTAACATGCATTCATGCATGCACACAACATTCGCGCTCACTGGAATCGATGAGGGAATTGTTAGCAAAATTGTTTAATGATTCCAAGGAATTGAAACACTGGAAACCGAATCTCTAAAAGAGCCAGTTCGATTCCCATCCCTACTGAGGACCAGGTTTCAACTTCTGCAGGGCTTGGACACTGCTTATACTTGCTTGCTATGCTTTCAAATATCTTTTTAAACATTTGTTTGTTGTCTTAATTTTGTATGAAGCCGTCTAAATTTGTTTGAAAGTGCTTTAATAGATAAAAATTGATTATTTTATTACGTTTGTTAGACAGCATTGCGCAACAGTTCGTGTTTGAGCAGCGAGCTTTTGTACATATTGTAAAGCAGTAGCTGCTGGTCTATATCTGAATTTAACATTAGGACATTAGCATCCATTATTGAACAGCAGATCTGTGAGACTGCCCTGATTTTTGCACTGGTGGGATTTCACACTCAATTATAAACTTGCAGTGAGTCAGAATATATTTTGTAAAATGTCTCTTGCGGCATTAAATTTTGATAGCTGAAAGACTGTTTCCTATTTAAACAACGCAGGGCTGTTTTGTCAAGACATTCAGGGAGTAATAATTCAAAACCCAGGAGCAACACTGTCTATCCATTAAACTACAATCTATTACACACACAGTTGCTCTCTTCTATCTAATGTTCCACTTTAAATTCCAGACTGTATCCTAATAGAATTATTTTGCTTAAGAACATAATCAGTTGTAGCTTACAAATGTAAATGGTCATGGATTGGACATTCTTTACTTGAAATACAAGCTGCCAATTGTCAGATACAGAGTAGGAGAAGCAGATCTGGTGACCTACACATTTCAAACTAAAAACTTAAGCTGTGAATGAAATGTAAAGTAAATCTCCTGTACATTTGGAGGTGCAAATATATGTGTCATGCAGAGGGACTTAGATGTCAGCCATTATAGAAGGGTTAGTACTGAAAAGGTGCAGAGAACATCTGTCCAAGGCATATAACGCATTGTAACTATTGATGGGAGCGAAAGTAGCTGTGGTAAAATGTAATCTATCCTTCTGTTCTCTTAGAAGCTACAATTTATTTTCTTCCAAAAGAAAGTCATTAATTTATGTCAAATATCCAAACTCTGAAGGGAGTGAGTCCTTTTGACTTTTGTGATTTTTTTAAACTTCTCATTTAGCGCCTGAGTTTACTGTTATAATGGGTTGCTTTGCTTGGTTTTACAGTTTCTTTGGTAATTTCTCAGAGGGAATTATTCAATTTGGAAGTTTTCGAGGCTAAAACAGAAACAAATCTGATTTAGAATCATAAGCTTTTGTAATTGATACTAAATTTGTACCCAAAGACTCATGAATTGCGGGCAGGCTCTCTTGTTTGCAATAAACTTTGCAGCTACAGTGAAAGATGGCCACATAAACGGTACAACAATTGAGCAGCTTCCCTGAGAGGACACAATGACTCATGCGCTAATTCGCTCAGGTTGTGTAGATAACTCCTGTTTGCATTCACACCTGTGCTGTCCACTTGTAATAAGATCCCCTGGCAGCCATTATTAGACCCCACCAGCAGTGACGCAGAGCAGTCATTTATGTATGCATGCTCACACACAGACACACACACACACGCAGCAGAGTTTGTGGCGAGTAATTGTTAAATCATATTGTCAAGCCATTTCTCCACCACGGCCTTCCTCTCACTCATTTCATTTTCCATTTGACACCTGCCAAGATGTTGTAGTTTCCTATTTTTATTTGGGAATAGATTTGTTTCAAATGGCTGCACAGATAACCTGAATGAGTGGCTGGATACAAATGGTTTGGTGAGAGAAGTGTGGGATGGATGGTTTTGTTTTCAGTCATTAATGAAACTTGGCACTGAGAAGACAAGTGGATATGTTAGTAGAGCTGGCTATGCTGCAATAGGCAGTCTCACCGACACTTCGTTCAAGATGGCAACTGTAATACTGTATTACAATGTGGTCCTGTGTGGTCACAGTTAAAAATTTACCATATGAATATATATTTAGAAATTTTAAACATAAAGATTTAATAAGAGCTTAGAACAGAGGAGGGGATGATATTGAATCTCCTAAAGTAATTTTGCTTTCTTTACTTTGTCTTTATTGGCTATAAGCAGTGTTGTATAGTTTGATTGTGGTAAAACATAGATGTTCTCTGTTTGGACATTTCCAGTATCAAAATTTAGACTCATGTTTCGTAAAAAAAAACATCTTTTGTCTTTATCATTGATGTTTCAGAGTGGTAGGCAGGTTTTGAAGGTAAATTGTGAATGATATAGGTGTTTCTAGAGGCAGACTCTGACGCTATCAAACTTCACCAGTGTAATTCCTTCATCCTTTGTGGATTTGACCTGAAGCAGCAAAGATATCAGGCAAGCGGCATATACACCATGAAGACAAATAAAAGCCAGTGTGCAGAGCCGGAGGATATACCATTATTAAAGATTTAGCCAGAAGAAATGAATATGTTAGGTGAGAAGAGGAAGAGGACATTGACAACAGAAACAAATCCATTGTTTGTTCATCTTAGCCTTGAGATGCTTTCAGGAAAGACAGCCCTGTTGTTTCTGTGTACCAGAGGATAGACCTGCTGTGGTACACACACATATTGCTCTCGTCTGTACCAACTAAGAAGAGCTGGGATCTCACGACCAGATTGTCAAAGATAGACGATGTCACGCTCAACCTGGGTGTCACCAAATGTATACAAAGACAATGTGGCACCAAAGATGGACAGAGTGATGAGCATGCTTAACCTGGCCTTGGGTGCTTAATTTGCTAGACATTCAATGCCAATGATAGTCAAAAGCTTTATGTTTCGATATTGCCCATCCATCTGTCTGTGGCATTCTCATTTACACAATCGCAGAAACGCTGTTAGAATAAAAAAAAAAGATTAAAAGATTTTGGTTGTTAAAGGTCAAGGTCACTATCACTGAGGGTATGATGATACAAGTCACCCGCAATACTCACAATACCATATGATGGACCAGTATTTGGCAACTGGCAAAACTGGCCCTGAAGCAATGCCAAATTATTTTTTTCATTTTGTTTCATTTTCATTTATTGTATTATTTTGACTGTTAAAATGTATTGCTTTATTTCATTGTTTATCTTCAAAAACACATTTTAATCTCAAAAGTTCTGAAGGAAAATCAAAACATTTTGTAGCTTGTATGTGTGTCGAGACGTGTTTCGTTGAAGTAATGACACCATCTGTTGACTTCCCAGTAGCTCCAAAACTGTCGCCATTACCTGTTGAACACCTTCAGGTCTGCCATTGGCCTTTTGTGCTGCTTGTAGGGATCCACTAATTGTATAATAATAATATAACAATATGTTGAGATATGAAAACCTGGTACTGTGCATAGCTCACTGCAGGTGCTTGACTTTTACATGCTGGTGCCTCTGTGCTGTGTGGAGAAATAGACATGGTCTGTATTTAAGTGATTTATATTTGTATGTATTATATATATATATATATATATATATATATATATATATATATATATATATATTTATATATATATATGTGTGTATATATATATATATATATATGTGTGTGTGTGTGTATATATGTGTGTGTTTAATCTCTGCAGGATTTGAGTAACTTGGAAGCAGCTGGGATGAATATTGCTGTCAATGTTCCTCTTCATACTTCTTAGCCACCAATATTTAGCATGTTTACAAGAAGACACTCTTAACAGTATTTTTTTAATCAAGTTCACTTTTTTAATCTTTGATGAAACCTTTTATGATAATCGGATGTCCTGACCCACCATCTAATGGCTTAGAGCAGCTGCCAATTGTTGCCTGCCACCACAAGATCCACTGGGTCAGTTATTCATATCGCCTTGGTTGGGGATTTAAACAGACACAATCATTTGGTTGGGTGTCTATTTGGAAGGAAATAGCATTATTCTTCCCCATGCTACATCCTTCCAGAGATGTTCCTCACTCTCCCTCCACCATCAAGTGAAACGATCCAGCTGATGTCACCACATTTGAAAGAAACAAATGCTTAGGAATTTTATCTTAAGTGTTAATTGCAGAATAACTGTGGATAACTTTTGTAATTGTAGTTTCTTGTCTCACAGGGGTATTATTCAATATGACGTTGATAGCATCCAACACTTGTCTTTTTGGGAACCTCTAGACTTGGTTGGCCCCAGTGTGGGGATTGTAGTGTCCAGTTTGTTTCTATTTGGCTTCCAGCCTCCAGCCTCTAGCCTCCAGGGCTAATATATAGTGACAGATGTGTTTGTGTTGTCATGGTAACCTGTTCTTCCTTCATCTCTATCAGGCCAAATTTGACACCATGAAGAAACAAATGGAGTCCATGGAGATGGAGGTTATGGAAGCCCGACTCATCAGGGCCTCCGAACTCAATGGAGAGATGGATGACGATGACACAGGTATCTCTCTCTCTCTCTCTCTCTCTCTCACACAGTAATAAATATGGAATCTATCTTCATTTCCTATGCACAAAGGAAATAAAAAGACAATTTGAAGTTGCTTAGGAGATTCTTTTTATATCAGATCAGTGACTAACCCCCCCTCAGTTATTCATTCCAAAAAAAACCTCCTCGCAAAATCCAAACAGTTTTTTTTCTACTTATTTTCAATTCTTAATGGCAGCTGAAGCAAGAAGGAATGTTAAGCAAATGTAAAGTTTATATTATAATTTGCTGTGCATGTAAAGAATCAAACCTAACTTCCTGTCATTCTGTGATTGTGGATATCTCGTTCTCACAGTGCCCATTAATTAAGACTTCAATGACAAAGTAAGTTTTAAAAGTGATGCAGCATGTGAAAGAATAAAAAAAGCTTCCTTCCTTGCTGTTAGAACATATTAGTTCATTTCCATCACAGGCATCAGGTTCCAAATATTTTATAAGCACTGAGTTTATGAAAATGTGCTGTTACGTTGGAGTCATAACACAAACTTCTTCTTTTTTTAAATAGAGACTACATGTCAAGAGAAAAGAGGCTGTAGAGTTTGCCAAGGCCTCTCCCAGGTTACTGCTGTGTGACTAACAAAAACTTGCCCTTTCTTTATATTCAGACGTGCTGCTGATTTTGGTGACGACAAGGCAGACATGGTGTGGTGTTAAGGCAAAGATATCATTACATAGCACACATCTCAATAAATGGGTCTTGATAAGATTTTATCACAATATATTGTAATATTCTGCATAGTTTGCTGAAAATTTCCCAAAGGAAATGTAAATAGAGCTTGCTGTGTACCATATGGTTAGTCTTTACATCACACTTGTTTTATATGACTGGAGGCCTGACCCTCATATCAGTCTTGATGTATCACAGAAGGGTAATGAAAAGGAAGTGTAATATTTCGCTGTATCAATTTTATTACCCAGCCCTCGCAGACAGGCAGCAGTCCAAAGGTTAGTAACTTAATATGAGTAGCCACATTTTCGGAAGATGTTATAAAATTCCCAACTTTTCTCTTTGAAATCAGTTTCACGGTCACAAATCAGGCACAGCCAGAAACAGAGGACAGGTGGTTTGGGTTTGCTGTGTGCTGTCGGTGCCACCACACCACTGAGCTGCTCCTCCCTTTCAGAACTTATCTGTGGTGTGTGATGGTGTAGTGAGTCATGTTCTCAAACAGTCTTTTGATATTGAACTTAAAAAAAAAAAGAAAGAAGAGATTTGTATCATGGCAAATCACAACAGAAGTTATCTCATGACACTTTGCAAGTAGAGCAGGTTGATATTAGCCCATATACAAGTCCATTCAAGAGGGAAATAAAATATATACATGTATGTGTTGTGTAGCACATTTTTATCAGTATTCTGTTATTGAGTTGAGTTGAGCTGAGTGTGAATCACTTGTTTAAAGTGTGCGTGCTTGCGTGTTTGTGTGTGTGTGTGTGTGTGTGTGTGTGTGTGTGTGTGTGTGTGTGTGTTCCTGTCAAGGTAAAGGAACTGCAGGGAACAGGTCTGGTCGATTCTTTGACTAAGCCAAGAAAAATCCATTTTGGAGAAGTACATTAGAAAATGGAGCAAAAGTACAAATGAAGAAAGGATTGGGTTCCAGACGCTGTGCAGAGAGAGTGCCAGCTGTCTTTGTGTGGTGTGCCGGCTTTGTGAATGTCGAATCGATTTTTCTGAGTATCCTCTTGTTGCGTAGGTTGAAACAGCTCTGCTTGTTTGTAGCAGAGCTTTGATTCAGTGACTTGAGACTGCAACACAATATTGAAATTATCTTTCATGTTTGACTTGGAGCATATCCACTATGTGTAGGTGAGGTGTACAGCAAGAGTGAAGGTCTTGATGAAAAAAATACACACACACACACATATATGTGTATATGTGTGTATATATGTAAGTATATATACGTATATGTATGTACATATATGTATATACTGTATATATGTCTGTGTGTGTGCATGTTTATATATATGTGTGTATGTGTGTGTAAATATACATTTGTATGCTTATATATGTATATATATACAGTATATGTATAAAGGAATATCACATCACTCGGAGTATTGTTCTGTTTAACTGAAATTTACAAAAATAAAATACATAAATAAGAAACGTAATAGTAACAGTAACATGGGTGATTGTGTGAAGTTCAGTGACATGTCCTGGCCAGGGGAAACTGAAAGTGACTCTGAAATCATTTTTGAGGTAGAGGACATTTCCATACTAGAATCCTGTGAAATTGTCATTCG
This sequence comes from Aulostomus chinensis, assembly GCF_037954235.1. NCBI lineage: Eukaryota > Metazoa > Chordata > Actinopteri > Syngnathiformes > Aulostomidae > Aulostomus > Aulostomus chinensis. The sequence goes on along the minus strand of NC_141329.1, from coordinate 17,183,987 downwards.
TGTATTGCTTCAGCTCCATGAATGTGCTGTCTCCCCTCAGCATGCAACATGTCCAATATCTGTTTGACATTAAAGTTGAAGGGATGCTCCATTCCCAGCTGAAAGTACCCTATTGCCCAAAGCTGGATTTCTTGGAGCTGGAACCCTCCCATGTGAAAAAAAGAAAGCGAAAAGTTGCTAAAAACACTTTCTTGGCCAGAGCTGGAACTCTTGGTGCTGAAGCCAAATCCAAATGCAGGAGAGCAATTCAAAATTCAGCAGAATCCTAGCGCTCCTGAATAGTCAAAGCTAGCAAACAAAATAGGAAAAACACCTTTGAATGTTTTGTTTCAGTCTGATTTTAGTAGCCATAAAATGCATCTATTTAGATATGGCATCTCCTTTGTAGCTATCCAAATCTGGAACAATGGCAAAATACTGAAATGGAGCAGAGGAGAACCATAGACAGAGACTTACAGAACACATTGCACAGTGTTTTTTTTTTTTAAGCTTGCTCTTGTTCCAGGGTTTTGAATAACCTTTTGGCCATTTTCATTTCCCATTACTTTAGCAAAGAACTGATAAGAAAAGGAATCAAAGCACTGAGCAGGTGTTCCTATCTGCTTCCCTGATGAATATGTAAGGGGCTGACTCTGTCAGTGAATGACTTCTCATATAAAAAAAGTGTCTCAAATTAATCTATAGTGTCAACTCAATTTCTACTCGTACTGTACTGTTTTGTTACACATATAATATTACACAGATATTTCAATACATTATTTATCAATGGATTTCAACTTGCACATTTGGCTTTAACAAGGCTTGAGATCGGAATATTGAGTGTGTTTAAGTCTTTAGCATAACACAAGGGCTCAAGATAGTGGATGCCCTGATCGCCACAAGGTGTTTCACACACAGCTGAGACTGTCACATGACCACATCTCGTATGTGGCATGGAACTTTCTAAAGCATTTTAACAAATTGATCCTTTAGCTTTCAATTTGGATCACACTACAGTTGTTCTCTGTTGATGCATTGCTCCTACAGACTTCTTATCACAGGACCCCATGCTCTACAATGGAAATATCCACCTTGTAGTCTTTTCAGAATTTGAATTCAGCTTTGAATGAAATCGCATCAACACACAGCCTTATGAACAGGTGACATTCATTTGGCATAAACAAGCAGTTTATAACATCTCACCTCCACAACATTTAAACATTGAGTGAAGAAATGTCCAGGTGAAGAAGTGAACATTAGAAGGCATGTCATTCATTTGTGTTGTGGACAATACTATGGTTTATGCAAGTTGGTATAAAGAAAGTGATCTGTGCTGCTGTGACAGGAGGAGAGTGGAGGCTTAAGTATGAGCGAGCCATCAGAGAGATCGAGTTTACCAAGAAGAGACTGCAGCAGGAGTTTGATGACAAGCTGGAAGTAGAGCAGCAGAACAAGCGGCAGCTGGAGAGGAGGGTGAGTGATCTCATACACACACACACACACACACACACACACACACACACACACACAGAGCTTGCTTTTACTGATACATACTTTCACAATATTATTATCTTTTATGCAATGGATGAATGAATGCCCAAATGCCCACCCCTTGAAGAGAAACTGGGATAAGTCACACACTTGGCCAGTAAACCCAATAATAATCCAGAAATATGTAAAACAGAAGGTAGCCAGATTACCAGAGAAGGTCCCTGATTTCATCTGAAGCACCACCTCATGGTTCCTGTTTGTAATTATTATTATTAAACTATCACTTCAAATAATGGTTGAATTACAGTAACTTTTTTTTTTTTTTTTACAGATTCATGGTCCCCAGAAAATGAATCCCATCAATTTCAAAACTTAATACTGAATTATGATTTCTTTCTGCATGCCAAGGCACCACACATCCCTTTAGTTTATTTCTCTTAATTTCCCAGCAAAACGCCTCCTAGCTCATTCAGTCTAATTTTCTATCACCTCTGATTTTTTTTTTTTTTTTTGGAATGTTTGCTTATGCAGATCAGCGACCTGCAGGCAGATAATGAGGAATCACAGCGGAATATCCAGCAGCTGAAGAAGAAAACCCAAAGACTGACATCTGAACTTCAGGACACCAAACTTCACCTGGAGGGCCAACAGAGCCGCAACCATGACCTGGAGAAGAAACAGAGGAAGTCAGTACACAGCTTGTTATTTCAGAGCAGACATCTGTAGACACATGTGACTGAATACTGTTCCATTCCCTCCCTCAGTTAAGTGGTGTTGCTGTAGTTACAATAATAACAGCTAAAAAAAACTTATCCTGTGTTCCAGATTGTTTATAGCATCATGCTGTGCTGAGAGAAGAAGGACGTCTGCAGCTTTGTGTAGTGCAGCTAAAGTGTGTGTGTGTGTGTGTGTGTGTGTGTGTGTGTGTGTGTGTGTGTGTGTGTGTGTGTGTGTGTTTTTGGGTGTGAGTGAGTGAGACACAAACAGTCTGCTGCTGTATGTGTGTGATTGAGACTGTTTAACAACTTCTTGTTTGCATTCAGTCGATACATTTTAAAAGATTCTCAAATTATCACTTTTACTTATTGTGTGTGTGTCTGTGTGTAGGTTCGACAGTGAGCTGAGTGGAGCCCAGGAGGAAGTGCAGAGGGAGAGGACCTTCAGGGAGAAACTGGCCCGAGAGAAAGACATGCTGAGCGGAGAGGCCTTCAGCCTCCGTCAGCAGTTGGAGGTGTTCATTTCTTATCATGAAACTTGGGTTTGATGCGAGGATGTGCTTCTTTTGTGTATTTCTCAAGAGCTCCTTTATGATGTGCCCCAACCTGAATTTACAGGTCGCTTATTATTCGTCAAACTTAATTGTAGAAAGCCGAAATATAAATGTGCATGCTTTGAATTATTTAATTATATAATAGGATTCAACTAACAACTTACTTTGTATTCTATATCAATCCTGATTAATTGTTTTTTTTTTTTGTTTAATATTGATATCTAGAACAACCCATAACACATTTCTCAGAGCTGGAGGTGACATCAAATTTTTCATTTTGTGATAAACATGTCCAAGAGCTAAATACAGAATGTTCAGTTAATTGATTTACTAATGAATTGACCATTGAATTCAGTCATCATAGCGGTCTTTCTCATTTCACTGACATCATCATAGTATTAGCATGTGATAGCTGCAATCGTCCTTAACCGTGCAACTAGTCCTTAACCAAAGTATGTGGACAGATGAACACATAAAACTGCAGACTGCTGACGAGAGCAAAAATAGTGCAAACACTCTTCAGGCTTATCCCGAAATCCATGTGTCTTTCTGTTGTTTGCTTGACATGTTTTACAAGGTTAAGATCCTGAATGTCTCCATTTAACTCTGGAAACCTTATGTTCCCAGAGTCTCTGTTAACATTGCATTAAAATAAACAAATATACAGTTCATATAATTCAAACAAATTTATATATATTAATAAATAACATCATCCAACCAATCCTGTTTGCCAACATAGGACTACTACCAATGTAAGACGAAACAATGTCATGATAATTGATGGCCTCCTAGCTGTTTAACTGCAGCATTTAATCATTACCACGTTTGTTTTTGTTGTGCATGCACAAGGTTGTATTAATGGACCGTGTGTGTGTGTATGCATGTATGTGTTTGTGTGTATATTTGGTAGCTTTGTCAATAATTACTCATCTTTCCTTCATCTCATTTGTGTGTGTGTGTCCGTGTTCGTGTCTATCCTCCAGGACAAGGATCTGGAGGTGTGTGCAGTCAACCTGAAGCTGGACCAGCTAGAGGCCGAACTGCAGGATCTCAACTCTCAAGAGTCCAAAGATGAGGCATCACTGGCCAAGGTCTGCTTTGACTGCTTTCTTAGAATTCTGTGAGAAATATAGAAATACAGCTACTGAAGATGGAGGGAGCCTCTCTCTCCCTCCTTTTCCCTCTTCATCTCTGTCCCTCTCTTTCCTTCTCTAAATCTGTCTTTTTTCCATTTTCTGTCTTTGTTCCCGCCCCCGCTTTCCTGGCCCCCCTTCTTTTGAGGAACTAAATCTGTTTTGGTGATTCTTTAGGTGAGGAAGCAGCTTCGTGACATGGAGGCAAAGGTGAAGGACCAGGAGGAGGAGCTGGACGAGCAGGCCGGTACAATCCAGATGTTGGAACAGGTACACCTAAACCCAGAATGCTGCCATCATTAAAACATTATATATATTATATACATATATTACATATATTACATATAACATATGATCAGATTCTAGTTTATCAAGAGATCATGCTTGTGTGCGCTTGATTCAGTGAAGTTCAATATTCAGTGTTCTTTTAGCTCTGGTTTTGTCTCCACTTACTCATGAAGGAAAAATCACAAAAGATCATATGTATTCTTTTTTTCAAACGCAAATACAGTCAAACTTGAGACAAGATAAAAGCAAGCAAGCAAAAGCATCAGAAAAAAATCCGTCTAATTTTTTTTTACAGTAAATAAAAATAAAGAAAATTTTTAAGTGATTTTGTATGAATGCACACAGAGTGCTGAAAACTGTGTGAAGCTCCGGAGTCCTTTGAATCACAAGAGAGTATTGATGAATAGAGTTTTACAGGAAAATGACACCTCATCACTCAGCTACCAGCCAGAGCCAGTCTAATGTCACTTCTTGTCAGCACATCCATGTTGGTTTTTTTTTCCTTTCACGTGAAAACGTTGCATCAGTGAATTTCTTCCCACAAGAAATTGGTTGAATAAATGGATGTATACGCAGACAGGTGTACCATGAGAAATGTGAATATTTTATGTTCAGACATAGGAAAATCCGTGTTCATTTCAGTAAATAAGCAAAAGACCCAGGTCAGTGTTCACGTATTTTGTCATTCCAGCATTTAAAACCCCCTGTAGTTCATTAACAGTATAGGGCCCATCAGCAGCATATACACCAGAATATGAAAAATATGTGTGGAATAAGATATGGAAATGAGGCTGAATGCCCGCTAGAAAATGTGTTTCTCTCCTGTTTGCCTTTCAGGCCAAGCTGCGTCTTGAAATGGAGATGGAGCGCCTTCGTCAAACTCATTCCAAGGAGATTGAGAGCAAAGACGATGAGGTCGAGGACATCCGACAGTCATGTAGCAAGAAGGTAAAGAACTTCGTCACGCACAACAAACACACGTTTTTGATGCTAGCTAGTACGTTTTCAGTTACTCAAGGCTTATTTGTACAATAGTGATTATTTTTTTGTTTTGTTTAAAATAGACACAAAAACACAGCAGCAGCACATGAAGGCTGTTTATTGTGTCCTAGTCAGCCCAGCTCCACAACACAAAATAATACGTATATTTCATAAATGTTTTCTTAGCTAATCTCTCTTATGGGAAGTGGCCATGTTACATCCCAACTTTTCATCTTAATGGCACTGTGAGAATTTCCATTATTGCCTTATTCATCTTTGTAGACTGAAACATGCACATTCTTTCCCAAAGGCTGCCATGCAAAGGGCCAACAAGCTCATCAGCAGCTCATCAACAGGGCTTCAGTGTCTTGCTCAAGGACTCTACCTAGCCACTCCATGGCTAGGTAGAGTGAAAGTTTAAACATTAAATACCACAAGCTGACTTTTCATGCCATGAGCCATCGTAAATTATTAACTCTACTGATTTTTTTTTCACACCTCTGTGCAGGTGAAAGCTAAAGGCTAGAGTAATTATTGTTTCAGGTTGTCCATCCATCCCATTTTTTTGTGAAGCAGTATCTCTGGAATGCCTGGAAGGAATTTTCTTTTTTCAAATTTCGCTGAAAGGTCCAGTAGGTCTCAAGGATGAGCTGAAAAAGATTTTGGTGGTCAAAAGGCAAAGTCACAATCACCTCTTGTGCACGATATCTGTCAATTTTTTACTGTGATATCTCAGAACGCCTTGAAGGAATTCCTTAAAATATTGCTCCCATGTCAACTTGTGGAAGTCAGAAGTCAAGGTTGCTGTGACAGGCACTCATCACAGAGGAATACAACTGTAATGCAGTATTTGTAGTTCCCTTGGATTTAGTTTCATCTAAAATAATTAACTCACATACATCTTTTATACTTACATGATCTTTCAGTCATGATCTTTTCCCCCTCTTCTGGACTTGTATTCTCGTTATCGTAACTATTTATTATGCAAAATATAGAATGAAAAAAAATCACCCTCCTCATGGCAGCTGATTCCAGTGTATTAACCGCTCTCATCCTTCTTGATGTTAGTGCAGACTTTGACTAAATTTCCCATTGCATCCTCCTTGACAGACTAGCCACCAGTGGTATATATACATATATATATATATGTGTGTGTGTGTGTGTGTGTGTTTGTGTGTAAATGTATGCACGAATTATTTGACTTTTCTTAGGTCACATTTGTTATGAAGCATGTCTACCATTGACTGCCTAATTGCCACATGTTGTCAATCAGGAGGAGTGTTTGTTTTTTAGTGAGGTGTGTGGGAGGCAGAGAGTGTTACTGATTTTCATACAGCCAAAATAGCTTTGTTTCTATTACAACTTGTTATAGGTATGTAGTATTTGCTTTGCTAGTGTTGACTGGCCCATTACTAGCCTCCACCAGGCAAGCCCTCATTAGCCAACGCATAATTAGCTGTTATTGTACACTCACAGATGCTGGGACTGTGCCTGCCAGTGACATCTACATAGTGATGCATTATGAAGAATAAATGATGAGGGGAATAGCCTGATAGATTATTCAGTGTAATTTGTACATTTTGTGAGGACCTCTTAAATACTGGAAGATACCAAGCTACTGTAGAGACCAACTCTATGAAATTTTAATATTAAGATTTACTATCTTGTTTACTTTGTGTTCTGCTATTTGGGGGTTCTATCACTGATATTCCAGCTACAAACTGTCAGGCCATTTCTTTCGGTTAGTCATGGTCCCAATAAAATAATCCCATCCCCTCTCTAACAGTTTTTCTTCATGACATGATATCTCTAAAGACTCATTATATGAGAAAATGAGCTATGGATATTCATGGACTTCAAATGATTTATTTCGTATGTCTTCACAACTCCTCCAAGAGCTTCATTGTAGCATGACCATAGGCCAGTATGCCATTTTGAGACGAGATTTTTTTTAAATAAATCTTACAGGCGGTTGACTGTGTCATTTATATTCATGCTAGATGCATCTTTTCAAAGACTAAAACTCCACAGGAGACCTCACAAAGCAAGGTAGAAATACTGGTTTATAATAATTCCCCTCTGGCTTTATCTTGAGTACTTCACCCCAACACCTAAGTATAAATGAGATGGTCATAGTTAAACTCCAGCTCCTGGATGAATTCCAACAAACATATTCCAAACATACATGATTCCTTTAGAATGAATTATATCAGGTTGTTTATATCTTGACTTCCCATTCAGCAATAATACTATTTTTTTGGCCAAACACAAAATTAATTCTGTTAATATTGTCACTTCCCTTATTTGCATTTAGCACTATCCTTTGCTTTGGTTAGGGTTATGATCTGGAAAACTAAAAGGATTCCCATCAAGTCCTAACACTTTTGTAAAATAGAAAGGTACTGTGACATCATAGATACATCTATGATAATGAGTCTTGCATTCCCAATGCAGCAGCTATTCTTGCAGTAGTGTTCACATCAGCTTAGAGCAAGTTCTCTCCTTGCAATTATCTGACTTTCATACAACTTTAATCTTCCCCAACTCAGGCCTCGAAAAAGCTGCATTTACATCAAATGGCCATGCAAGCAAAATACTTAAAAACGTGGAAAGTAACCGATATATTATCTTGAACTCAGTTGAGGTATCAGTTGAACAGTCCCCTTAATGTGGCTGGACCAGATATTTTAATCACGCTCAAGTATAAACAAGTACAAGTGTCTTCTTCACTTTTTCTTTTTAAACACCTGAGAGAAAATCTTTAAGGTCATACTTGGAAAGTGGAAGGCTTCCATATTTTTTTATTTGCCATGAAAATATCATTATTTCTCATAATTTGAGAATTTTCAGTTTGAGTCCTGATCAGGAGAGGTTCAGAAGCTGGTTCAGTTACACCAGCATATGTATAATTGTGTTCAAACTAATAGCAGTCCAACATGAATAACCAGATCAATCACTGTTTTTCATAGAAATTATATTACTACATGGCAAAATTTTTACCAGTAGGTGTAGAATCATAGAAAACCAACAGACCCAACATTTATGAAATGCATGCTCCTTAGTCTGTGTAATTGAATAATTTATTGAAAGTGTCGTGTTCAAAATCATAACAGTGTGGAGTTAAATTAGTGAGGTTGTTTATTCTGTGAAAAAAACAGGTGTGAATCAGGTTGCCCTTATTTAAGGATGAGGCAAGCACATGTTGTGTATACATTTCTCTTTGAAAACCTGAGGAAAATGGGTTGTTCCAGTCATTGTTCAGAAGAACAGCGTACTCGATTGAATTCGTGACTGAAGAAGGGAAAATTTATAAAGAAGTGCAGAAAATGCTATGCTGGTCAGCTAAAACAATCTCCAATGCTTTATAATGAAAGCAAAACCAGAGACATGTTGAAGAAAACGGAAGACTACCATTCAAATGGATCCAAGAATAGTCAGAATGGCAAAGACTCAGCCAATGATTAACTCCAGGGTGATCAAAGACGGTCTGAAGTTACCCATGAGTACTGTGACAATTAGAATGTCGCCTGTGTGAGGCTAATCGGTCAGCAAGAAGCCCTCGCAAAGACCCACTGTTAAAAAAAAAGATGTGCTGAAGAGGATACAGTTTGCTAAAGAACACATCACCTGGCCTAAAGAGAAATGGTGAAACATTTTGTGGCCTGATGAAAGTAAGATTGTTCTATTTGGGACCAAGGTCTGCAGACAGTTTGTCAGACAACCCCCAAACACTGAATTCATGCCTCGGTAAACTTGGAAGACAGTGTAGCATGGTGGTGCAAGCATCACAATATGAGGATGTTTCTCTTACTATGGTATCAGGCCTATTTATCACATACCAGGGATCATGGATCAGTTTACATATATCAAAATACTTGTAGAGGTCATGTTGCCTTATGCTGAAGAGGAAATGCCCTTGAAATGGGTGTTTCAACAAGACAACGACCCCAGTAAGCGAGCATCATCCTGTTTCCAGACCAACAAAATTAAAGTTATAGAGTGGCCAGCCCAATCATTGGACCTTAATCCAGTAGAGGACTTGTGGGGTGACATCAAAAATGCTGTTTCTGAGGCAAAACCAAGAAATGCAGAGGAATTGTGGAATGTTGTCAAATAATCCTGGGCTGGAATACATGTTCACAGGTGGCAGAAGCTGGTTGACTCCATGCAACACAGATGTGAAGCAGTTTTCAGAAACAGTGGTTATACAACTAAATATTGGTGTGGTGATACGCAGGAATGCTAAATCCTAAAAAAAAAATCAGTTTATACAGGGTATATTAAAAGGTAGACAATCGTAATTTTTTTTTTGTTTCATTTTTTTCCTCATCTTCCGTAAAGTAATTAACAAAAATGATAATGATACATTTTTCAAGGCGGCATAGTGGTGCAGTGGTTAGCGCTGTCGCCTCACAGCAAGAAGGTTCTGCGTTTGAGTCTTGGCTCGGGCACGGGATCTTTCTGTGTGGAGTCTGCATGTTCTCCCTGTGCCTGTGTGGGTTCTCTCTGGTACTCCAGCTTCTCCCACAGTCCAAAGACATGCAATTGGGGACGAGGCTGATTGATACTCCAAATTGACCGTAGGTGTGACTGTGAGTGTGAATGGTTGTTTGTCTCTATGTGTTGGCCCTGTGATGGACTGGAGACCTGTCCAGGGTGAACCCTGCCTCTCGCCCGAAGCCGCTGGGATAGGCTCCAGCCCCCCCCCCCCCCCCCCCGCGACCCTTAACAGGAATAAGCGGAAGACAATTGATGGATGGATGGATGGATACATCTTTCTTCATGTTTTGATTTTGAATATAATGTGTAGTGTTCCCACTGCATGGAAATAAGAACTATTGTAAGGATTTTTAGCTTTACTCATGTTTTTCAATACACTGCTATTATTTTGAACATAACTGTACTTGTGATCAGATGGAGCATTGCATGCATTCATTCATACTTTTCTCTTTGTGTGTGTCTAGTTGAAGCAAATGGAGGTGCAGCTCGAAGAGGAGTATGATGAGAAGCAGAAGGTGCTGAAAGAGAAGCGAGAGCTGGAGTCCAGGCTTATGTCAGCCCAGGATCAGGTAACTCCACCAATCACCATGTGCTGGGTCTCAGTCCTGTTGAAGTAATTTAATTCATAGAATTGCTAAATAGGATTCAGTCCATTATTGTTTCTATGTACTAGGTGAGAACTGGTGACGTGGAGACTGAGAAGCGTCTGAGGAAGGACCTGAAGAGAACCAAGGCTTTGCTGGCTGATGCCCAAATCATGTTAGACCACATCAAGAACAATGCACCTAGCAAGAGGGAGATTGCTCAACTCAAGAACCAGGTACAGCCTGTAAAACACATACTGATGTACACTTTGTAAGCCAGGTATACTGAGCAGCAGAAGTTTGGGTGAGTTTGCGATCTAAAAACTGTGGTTATGAGGGGACGGTGACAGCAGGTGACCTAGTAACAGCCAGGTTAGGATCATGATTATCAAAATCTACACAGAGCTGTACAACTTAGTTAAGTCACCCTGATGATAGTGCAGGTATTCTATGAACAGCACATTTTCATGTCTTTACTTGTCACAAAAACATCATTAAAGTGGGAGTTTTACAAATGACCTTTCTCAGTACACACCATGGTGAGACAGAATAAAGAGATGGAATGGAAAGAGATGTTTTGCTGCTTCAGATCTGGAATATGAGAGGAGGAGTAAGTCTGATAATGTTACTGGGAAATAAAAATGTTTGACCTCAGAGACATTTGGACATTATTTTGAAGAAGAAGAGTACTAGAGCCAGGCATCCGGCATGAGGGGTTTAAAAAAAAAAAAAAAAAAAAAACGACTTGCTCATCGGAGATATCTTTGAAATGTCAAGAATTAAGTCAGTAGTCTTTTTATTTACAACCTAATTCTAGTGGAGGAGAAGGGGAGCAAAATGAACTGTTCCTCCTCCCAGCAGCCTCCGTAACACTAGGTTGGTCACAAAATCAGAACACACTTTTTAAGGGGCACAATTACCAGTAACCAGCTTCACCTGTGTTGTGTGCAGCGACTTGCGAACTGTGTTTCTGAGGAGATATCATGCAGTTACATTTCTTCTATTTTTATGTTGTTACACAAAGATGACCGCTTTCACTGCATAATGACTGAATCATAAATACACATACACACACACTGGCCAGGCACTCAACCCAATCTGACAGCAACCCCCGCCACTGTTTTCTCTATTTTGACCTTTTACCTGGTGAAAAAAAAACACTGAATGTTGCTCTTGTGCACATTTTAATGAGGTGCTCATTTTTAAACAGCCTGTGCTTGTTTTCTACACAGTTCTATGAAGTCTTTGATATTTCATAAACCTGAAGAACCTCAGCTTCAAGAAAATACTAAATAGGAATCTGTCGTATTGGCATGTTAAGGTGTTGTTTGATGAAGTTGAACTGATACATTTCCCCTGCTCTTTGTACTTCTTGCAGCTGGAGGAGTCTGAATTCACATGTGCAGCTGCAGTTAAAGCCCGCAAGTCCATGGAGGTGGAGATTGAAGACCTGCATGTTCAGATGGAGGACATCTCCAAAACCAAACAAGCGGTCAGTACAATTTCAGAAGTGTCACAGCCATGGGTGGCAGTTTCGTTACATGTAGGTCTGGAACTGGGGGTGAAAATAAAGCTGCCACTGCATAAGGAATGATCGTCAGTGGTGATCTCACCCGGCTTGCAGGCTTTTATAAGGCTGCACCATCTGTGGTGGTAGCAGGGCAGCAGTAGATGTCACATCATTTCCTTTAGTCAGAGAAAAGAGGTTAGAGGACACACCTGTTCCCCCACAGCTCGTCCTTCATCCATCTTTCACTCCGTCTGTTCTTCTACACTTCTTGAAACATCTTTGTTTATTTCTGTGTAGAAAAATTCTCAGGTGTCTTCCCAGCCCTTTTCTTTTCTAGTCATCCTATCAAAGCCCCTAAAGATCCTTTTTGACCTTTACACATTTCTTTCCTGCTTGCGTAGGTCAGGAACTGCTCCTATAGCCATCTGCTCCCAGGAACTGGGATGAAAGCTCAGCCTTACAATCAATTAAAAAAAAAAGAGAGAGATGTTAACTTCATATTGTCATTAGTTACTTCTCATCAGTAGGCACTGTGTCGATCTTTTCTGCAAGATTTGTCACCATGGTAACTGATGCTGCATACCTAACCCGCTCACTTTGGGATCACAACATATAAAAGCACCACCTACTGACCAATGGAATGGAAATTTATGTCACCATTCATTTATGTCACCATTCCATTTTAAAACCATCTTAACCATCTGGGGGCACTTGGCAAATGGATGAAACCTGTCGTTTGTCACATTGCTTTACTGTCCCCACCAGTCCCGTTTCCCTGCAGGAAACACTAATATCAGCATGGGTCCAGGTGCTGAATTGTATTGCACTTGGATATGTAATGACCTGATTTACCTGACGGAGAGTTGTCACACACAAATAGTCCTTTGAAGTGTCCCAAGTAGCCACAAGACTGGAACAGTGAACCAGCATGAACATGACCAGAGACCTGGAAGCGATGCTTAGATTTTATTATCCAAAAATAGCATCAGTTGTTATTAATTAGTGAAATAATGTCAGCAAAAATGTGTCACATCACAGCATGTGTGTGTGCATGCAAGACAACCAAAATGATGATCAAACCATCAACCGCACTTGTTTACTGGGCTCTCTCTTCCAGAGCGTCACCACACTGATCCTGAACCTGCCACATTAGAGACACTCTACCCAAGGCTCTTTATTTTAAAGCTATTTAGAGCTTAATCCTGGTCATGATTCCTGTCATTGGGAGATATTCATAAAAGTATTCCTCCACAGACAAAAGCAACCCTTGGAAGACAAATGCGACTTAATTTCATAGAGTGCTTGAGCCTTTTCACAAACACAAACTGTTTCAAGTTGAGACAAATGTGCCACCAGTTGTTTGGTGTAAGATGTCAGTGTGGACAACCTCTGCAGCACACATCCAGCCTGCTGGGAAAAATAGAAAGAAGCCAGGACTGAAGAGAAATTGTTATTGCATAAATGGAGGGGCTTTGATGCAGCCCTGGCCTCATGATACGCTTCAATTGAAGATAAAATCATGCAAGCAACATTTCTTTCAGATGGTCTGGTGTTTTTTCCGCCATTCTTTGCCGTAATTGCAGTGTTTTGAGAAAATTGTCTAGCATATTTTCGACAGCTTTATTTTTTCACTCAGCAATTGGCGAGGGAAAAAAAGTAAAAAACAAAGAGCCCAGTCACGTAATTGGGTTGAGATTGCACTCGACAGCCTATTGTTAAATGTGTTAAATGACAGTTTGCTGACTACCACTATTTTTTTTTTTTTCCAAGTGTCCATCACATTTTCCCTTCAATGCATTTCTGGAGCTGTTTTAAAGCTTTTATCAGCACTGAGCGAGGCCAACGGTGGATTTAAAAAAGGAAAGAGTGATATGCAAATGATTTTGCCCCAGATTCCTCCTGGATATTTTTAGTTCCTGTACACCTGAGTAAATTTGAGCAATGGGAGGTGTTTATAATAAATATAAAGAGGGAATAAATAGCTTGTATCATGGAGTCTTATCATCCATGTACATATTTGAATCATTTTGGATAATATCTGTTTGGACTGTGTGTTAATATGATAGATGCCACAGTGTCAGCCCAGCCTGTCCCTGACTTCTCTCATCTACTGGCTATGTGCAAATGGATTCATTAGCCTTTACACACAGGCACATTATTCATTTTTTATTAATCCATATCCATGCACCACCACCCTCTCTCCTGCCTTTGTATATTATTGCAGTCATTACAGAAATAGGATTACTTCACCACAGTCTCTCCCCTCAGATAAAGGTAGCAGGCTACTAGCTTTTAGGCTCTAATTGGATATCTTGGTCATGACTAGAGCCTTGAATAACCTCTGTGATCAGTGGGGTGCTGAGTAGGAGCTAATAATTGCCCTTCCGCCACATTGTGGCCTTTGCAATGAATTTTACTATCTTGGAGAAGAAGCTGAAACACAAAATTATACAGATATCAAAAGAGTATATTAGATTTTACAAGCGGAGGGATTGTTCAGATGTGCCTTTTGGAAGATATATATACCAAGATACTACATTCACAGCTTCCTTGTCTGTGTCCTCCATCAGTTTCTGTCTCTCTTTCACTCTTGCTTGCTGTCTTTTTCCCTGACCTGTCAAGGCAGTTGGCCTCCTCATAGAGCCCAGGTCTGCTCAATGTTCCTGCCTATTAAAATGCAAAAAAATATATATTTTTGTTTTGGCACTATAAAATGGATTTCACACGTTACAGGGACATTTCAGCCATCTTGGTCTTGCATGATGTGCATGTAAACAAATATAAATCAGGAAGGGATTTGCTTGATAAAAAGCATGTACAATTTATATCCCCCAACTGATCTTGGAGAGTCTTTTTTTTTTATTTCTGAGGCTTAGTAGAAGTAGAAAAGGTCTTCTTAGAATCTAAATCCTTAAAAAAGCAGTTCGTGACTTGAACTTTGACCTCCAAAATATTTTATTATTCTGGAGGTTTGTGGTAAATTTTAAGAAATTCCTTCAAGATGTTACAGAGTAACATCTGGCCTGCAGCTTTGCCCAATACAGAGCTTTAAAAATATGTATAAGTACACATTTTACTACTACTCTAAATTGACCGTAGGTGTGGCTGTGAGTGTGAATGGTTGTCTGTCTCTTTGTGTTGGCCCTGCGATGAACCCCCCTCTCGACCGAAGGCTGCTGGGATAGGCTCCAGCCCCCCATGACCCTTAACAGGATAAGTGGTAGAAAATCGGTGGATGGAAATGACTTGATCAACTAGGAAACAATGCAGTTAAAGTTAAAAGTAGAAGTAGAAAAGGTAGAAAATGGATTGATGGATGGCTACACATATTTAGCAGGGTAGCCTTTCCTGTAAAAAATGTAGTGGTGGTGCATCCAAACCAAAGGCCAGTGAAGCCTATATTTCTGTGCCTTGAATGGACAAATGCTGCTTGCAGTTGAAGGATTTTCATGCATAGTTCTTTTGCGTGTATGTTGGAGAGTTGATCTTTTTTCCCCTCACCTAACTGAAATCACAGCACAGTAAGGTTCTGTGCATGTGCAACTAGTGTCCAGACAGGTACTACATCAGATGTGAGTTAAAGTTTGCTCTTGCGGATTCATGCTTATGAATCCGAGTCACTTAGCCAATTTAGTTTTCCTCAACTATAATCTGTGCTGACTAGCTCTCTTATATCCTGGCTGGCTGGTGGTGACAAATTGCTTTCTGTGTACTGTCTTAAAACACAAAAGCCTCTTCAAACTGTTGTTGCAAAATATGTATTCATTATTTTGCCAAATATTCTATGCTTCATCATGCTTAAGACTACATACTACTACTAGTACACTTCATTTACTGAAAAAAATATGCGTTTGTTACTTTTCACAGGTAGAAATACTGCATGGGGCAGAGATTTTGGTTTGATCTTCTCTAATTAGAGAATCAGGCGAGGAACATAAATAAACAAGTCACATTTTTGCTTCAGTCAATCTGCAGAACAAAATGTGGAAAACTGACCTTTTTTGCAGCACACAACCTGTTAGTGGGATTTATTTGTTTGTCTGTCAACAAAGTGTGTGTGTGTGTGTGTGTGTGTGTGTGTGTGTGTGTGTGTGTGTGTGTGTGCGTGCGTGAACCAACTGCTGTCATCTGTAGACTAATTTTACCTGACAAACAGATGACACAGCTGTTCTGATCCATTTCCACACTGGTTTGTGTTTGCTCTCTTTCAGCTGGAGGAGCAGCTGAGTCGCCTGCAGAGAGAGAAGAATGACCTGCAAACCAGAATGGAAGAGGACCAGGAAGACCTGAATGAGCTGATGAAGAAACACAAGGCTGCTGTGGCCCAGGTTTGTGCCTCTTCAGTAGGAAATGCACTTAAGAAAAAAAGTTTGTCTAATATTTAGATAGAATGTTTAGTTTAGTGGGTGTATTTTGAAATAGATTGGTACTTAAAAAGGGTTTAAGTTTTGCGTTTATAATTCACTGACTCAAAAAAATTAACATTCCATTGTTATTGTAATATGAAGGACTACAAATGAAAATGAAAAGCATGAGGATCATTTTAACATTTTTAAACTTGGGTGATACATTTCCTTGTGCTTTTTTTGGGTTAAATGATTGATAGCTACCAAGCTGATGTCTGATTGTGATTGCGATGGGTTTTTGAGACCGACACCCATCTGGCCCACTATGAAAGCCAGTCTGCCTCACTTAACCAACAAAAATATTTTTTACCAGTCAGAACCCAAATGGTGACTCACGAATTGCCAGTTTTATGCTTTATTGATTATGGTGACACAATTATCAGGAGTCTTGACGTCACACTTAAAACTCCCGGTTTTGTCTCCAGAAACACTCTTATAAATAACATCTCAATAAAGGACTTTTTTGTTCTCCAAGACCAGCCCACAGAGCAACAACACAAACTGTGATTAGCCAGCTGTTAATGAAGTGTGTCAGAATCATTTGATCTGGTAACAAGTAAGTACTGTAGACTGAGCATGTTGATGCACAGTATACATAATGATCCTCCATGAAGTGTACTTAGTGTTGAGTTGTGAGTCAAATTTTGTAATTGACCTTATTAGTTCAGCATTCGCTATTGTGCCAAATACTTTTTATCTACTCAGGGATCCATCATGGAATGTGACACGCTCACTTTTAGCTCATTGTAATCTAATGAAACCCTTTTTCCACATTCAGGTGATGATATGCTAATGAAAACATCAGTTTCACCTGATTATCTCTCTTACATCCTTCGCACTAGATGGACCTTTACATTATTTTAACATGATCCATCCCCAAAAATTGAGTCATTTTTGACAAGCTGTTTTATGTGGCAAGCAGCTCATATTAGAAGTAATACAGCTGTATGTGCAGATGACCAGCAAATGGAAATGAAAGTGGAGCTAAAGCGCTTCCTTTCTGCCACTGATGGAGGGATGAGTGATTTGCCTTCACGGCCTCTAAATGAATCCATCATTCCCATCTAAATTGAAGCGGCTGAATTCCAGATGGGATTGGCACTAGCAGAGTGCTTCATCTACTGTTTAAAAAAAAAAAGTCATCTCAAATATTTCACGTAGGTCACATTGAAATTAGATTTATTGATGCTTTCACCATCCTAAAGAACCTTCCCAGTAGATTTATTTGTCCAGGTATCGTAACTGTAGTGTCATCGGCTTTGGTTTTATCCCCTGAAATGAGATGGATTTGTTTCAGCATGTTAGCTGAATGTTTAGTTTCCTTTCACTGAAAGTGATGACGCATATGAAAAATAAAGAGGTGGGGGTTTTGCAAGGTTTAAGAAATTTGAGGGAAAAAAGTTCACATAATGTTTCTTATTACAGTCATTCAGTGAATTTGCTTCTGTTGTGTGTTTGTGTGGTTTCAGTCGGCCCAGAACCTGGCTCAGATCAGTGACCTACAAGCCCAGCTGGAGGAGGCTCTCAAGGAGAAGCAGGAGGTGCAGGAGAAGGTAGGAGATGTTTTTCAACTTTTAATATACCACTGATAACAAGAAGGACAAACAATTTGAAATTAAACTTGAAGTTCCCCCTAAAAGCACATGGACGTGTGGGAGACGGATGTGCAACTTAAGTTTGCCTGCCGAGGTGGGGGGTGAGCAGGACAGGAGGAGTGATGCTATCAGTGAATCAAGTTAACTTTATTTGTAAGGTTTTAAGATGTGTGTGTGATCTCCTAGTTAATGGTTTCCAACTGAATCCAACAGAGCTGCCCTAGTTTAATGGTTTAAAGGTGCAAGTCTCTGAAACGTCAGACCAAAAACTACTGCTGGTCGTGGTCAGGTGCATTTGGGTCTTGCGATCTGGGTCTCCTGTGATGTGGTGGGGTTCTACAGTGCTTTGGCACCTCGAGTCAGTAGAGTAGGTATAAATTAGATAGAGTACCATGTTCATTTCAAGGGGAAATGGTGGGGTCACAGCAACCACTTGCAATGACATAAATCGCAGAATAGGCTAGATCAACCAGGAAACAACGCAGTTAAGGTTAAAAGTTCTTTACTGCCACTAAATGAATAAATAAAATTACCCTCTGAAGTCCATGGAGCTTCTGGTTGTTTTGTATTTTTCTGCTGAATTTTTACTGCACTATGAAATTCTGCTTCTCTGTGGAAACAGCACTATCATGATTTTAACTCAGGAGAAATCGGAGTGTTTTTGCTGTAGTTGTAGAACAAAGTTGTAATGCCAAATAATGACTCAAGAAGGAAAGTTAAGTGTCTTTGATGATTTGATCTTTGATAAATTACCATACTAAATGTCTAGAAGAGTTGCTGACATTGGAAAAATATGAATCTTAAGTTTGCGTCAATATTTATTTTACCCAATTCATTTGACCAAAATGGAAGAATAAATATTGCATTATTTGAACAATTTACATGTCTAGAAATTAGGTGTTTTCAGCTGGCGTTTTCACATTCTCATTCATCTGTTTATTGCTATCTGTTAATTTATGGCAAAACATGATAACATTTGAGAAGAAAGATGTGTTGCATGAATTTATTTAGATCAGATTTCACCATACTAAGTTTAGATTTGCAGATGGTTGCAGACAGTATGTTGCACATGATCTGTTGTTATAGATTGAAAATAACACAATATTTTAATAATAGGTAACATAAGTTCTGGGTATTATAAATTGATGTGGGTTTTTTGTTTTATTTTTTTACTTTTTTTTTTGTTAAAAAAATGCTTGTCTTTTAAATGTGCTTGCAGGTTTGAGGGTTCAGGTGATTTGGAATATACTGTAGAATAAATCAAATAAATACCTAAATACATAGTGAGTGCAGGTTGTATGGTGCACCAGGTAAGTTGGAGGAGTTTTCTTTCCTGACTCTGAAGAGAGTAAATGTTGGGGGGGAGTGGGGGTTGACAGCTGGCAGGAATAACTTTTTGTTGTGTCCGCTGCAACGGGGCAGAACCAAGAT
Organism: Aulostomus chinensis; assembly: GCF_037954235.1. Classification (NCBI taxonomy): domain Eukaryota; kingdom Metazoa; phylum Chordata; class Actinopteri; order Syngnathiformes; family Aulostomidae; genus Aulostomus; species Aulostomus chinensis. The sequence continues at coordinate 17,164,819 of NC_141329.1, read as the reverse complement.
TGGACTGGATGAAGCAAGTCTGTAGGTATTTGTGCTCATTCAGCCCTCAGAGCAACCGTGTAGACCTCAGTGAGGGAAACGATACAGAAGCTGATTTAATGATGTCTGAGTTTCCTTAATGATACACCTCCTCGCCAGAGTGCACAGATCAATGAAGAGAAAGAGTGTTGGAGCAACTTAAGCTTTAAAAAGTCTGATGATCCGGTCAGACATATTGCAAATCATTTTTTTCAAATCCAAGCTACAACCCACTAATTAGATTTGTGGTGGAATCTCAGTATGATAAGTGGATAGCCATGCCATGTCAGGCTCAGATACAAGTATCTGAAATAAAATGTGTGCATGGGTAAACCCTGCAAGAGATGGGATCACAAATTGTTATTCAGGGTTAATACAGTCGGAAAATAGCAATTTCCATCTATGGAAAAGTTTTTTCAGAAAATAAATGAAGCCAGAAATTTTTAGAAAATATTAGGAAAATACCTCAATATTAGAGTATATTTGGTTCAGTTAAATCCATAAATAGAAAAATAAAGTCTTTTGGAGTAAAATAATCTTGATTTACTGTCATATGTGTGGCGTGTCTTTCATTTTAGGTAAATGCACACTAGTATATTTTTACATGGATTTATCAGTTTATTTTGCATGGGTAAACAGATGTTGGAGAAACTGTATGATCATGAATATTTTCCTGTCAGGCATGCAAAATTATCAAACTGGTAAAACTGTGTATGAACTGCGGTGAAGTTTCTACATTCCCTCTCCTGACACTGAGAAACATCTCCAGTTGTTTCGACTGCAGTGTCCATTGGAGAATCCCATTCTCACACTTGTGCAGCGTCATCTCTTTGTTAATACAACCCATGAAAAAAATCCTAGTCATTCAAACATAATTTGCGATGGCGTTATATGTCATACGTAGTTGACTGACAGTGTTTTCCACTCACACAAGCAATAATGCCGAACGTGCTTGTGCTGTCATCTTTATAATGTTTTTCACAGCAGCATGAATTCTTCCAGAACATGCAGTTCATCAGTCAAACTTTTTTCACGCAGCCTCAGAGGTTTAGATGTGTTTTAACTCAAAAGAGCAGCTGTGGTTTAGGCAGTCCAGTAATTGTACGTTTGGTGTTGCAATCAGAAATAGAATTGTCTGGGAGGATTTTGGTGCAGAGACTGGAAGCAGGGACAGACTGCCAGAATGCACCCGCCAACACCTAAAAGAACTCACAGATAAACAAATTCTATCTTGTTTGTTTATCTCATCTGGAGCAGAAAAGACTAATGAAATCAGCATTCGCTAGTGGAAGATGTTTCCCTCCATTTTTCTTTGTGACCAAAGATGCAAACACAGCAAAGGTGAATCAAAGAAAGATGTACAAGTCAAAACACTGGTGCTGTAATTTGCTGAAATAATACTTTAAATTGCGCGTACAGTTTCTGTCTCTGTTCCAAACCTATTTCAAACTCAGGTTTTGTTTTGATTAAGTCAGGGGACATCTTGAGAAATTATGTCAGCCATCAAGATCAGTAGTCACATAGAACGGTTTGTCATCTACATATCAGCGCAGATCAGTAATCTACTGAATATGTGATTTCCATTTCAGTAATGTTTCTAACATGAACGCCATATAATGTTGAATGCTTTGACACTTGGAAATGAAGAGTAAATTTACATAAATATGTGTTTGTTTATAGATGCAAGCTCTCCAGAGTCAGCTAGACTTCCAGGAGCAGTCCATGGTGGAGAAATCCCTTGTCAGTCGGCAGGAGGCCAAGATCCGTGAGCTGGAGACCAAGCTGGAATTTGAGAAGACCCAGGTCAAACGCTTGGAGGTGAGAATTAAAGACAGGTTGGGGGGGAGGGGGGTAGGCGTGTGAGGCTCCAGCATGTGGCAGGAATGGGAAAGGGTCAGATGGGTGAGCGAAAGGCACTACCAAGGTTAGAGAGTGACAAGCTACAGGAAAAGATCATGATATACTGAACAAAAATAATACACAACATCCACTGTAGCTAAGTTAGATTTCAGTCCACCATTGCTGCTTTCTCTTTCCTTAAGCTTGTGTTAATCTCACTTGACAATACCATTTGTTATTGTGTCATTTTCAAATTACTTTTAGATTTTGCCAGAGACAAATACAAAAAAAGCAAAAAGTAAAGGATAAAGGTTATCATCCGCACACTCCCAGAGAGAAATTGAAATCCTCTCTCACACACTGATAAAGCAACCTCGTGCTCTATTTTGCAGGTTCAGTTAGTAATTACTAGCTGTGCAATGTGCTCGCCAGCAGGCACACTCCCTCTACTCCTTGCCTTCCGAAAACAAAATAAATACTTTCATTTGTTAAATGTGGATTTTTATTTTTTGCTAAGAATAACAGGGTCTCAAGCTATGTGGTGAGAAGTCTGAAAAATATGTAGTCAGTCCTGCTTTTTTTATTTTTATCATCTCTCACCAACATTCAAATCAGCAGAGGCTGAACATTTCAGGTTGCCGGAGTGGTAGAACTCATTAAAGCTGGATGTTCCAGAGCTCAATCAATACAGATGTGAGGGGGCAGCACAACACCCACTCACTATGCGAAACAGGGATAAGGCCAGTGGCTGACACAGGAGCTAACTTACTTATAAAGTGTGCTGCTGGCCTTCATGTACACAGTAAATATAAACTCATGAGGTACTCACATTTTACATTGATACATTATTGATCCAAAGTAGATCATCAATCGTTAATTCGTCTTTCGATGTTAATTGATTGGTGTATCAGGAATGTCAGTGGTTAACAGTTAATCACACCCAATCGTTTTAGGTGGCTCCCAATGTCAGTTTATGAGTAAATTTATGTGCATGCTCTGTGCTAACAGAAGCTCAGTGAGTTACCGTTTCTTCAACATTTACATTGTGTGACACTAAGGATACTCTTCAGTGTCGTAACACTACTAAGACTATGCTGAACTACAATGAGAACAAGCGCCTGTCTGCAGGCTCCCAACCCAAGATAATTTTGCTGCGAGACAGGGCTGGGTATTGGCAAGGACCTCAAAATACACGAGTCACCATCACTGTATATTGCAATAGTGATATGATTGGACACAAATTATAATACTATAAATTCCTAATTTCTGAGAATTTCAAAATGTGTACGAACTGCGAAGTCTAGTTATATGTACCTTCACATTATACTGATAGCTTGACGGACAAATAGAATCAAAACCATTCCATTCAAAATTTGTATTTCAATTTATTAGAATATTGACAAAGTTGCACAGATGCACTCTCTTACTAACCTTACTTAATGCAGTTGCCATAACATTTCTGAAAAGAAACAATGCAGTTAAATGTAAAAAAGTCATATATAGTTTCTTCAGACGAGATCTAGTTGGCTACTTGGGGCTGAAGGATGTGAAGGCAATACAGAGCTACTGTCACTGGCAAAGAGGGATGAGTTAAAAATCAAACTGGTCAGGGCAAACAAGCTACCTCTGATCATTCACGAGAAATTTCCCCACATCTGGAACCATTTAACACTTTACTGTACCACCAGTAAGGGTGAGTTGCTGCTTGTTCATTCATTGGGACAAAAAGTTGTCCAGCTGGCTTTACACTACCTTCCATATGAACCTCTTATGTTAATTCCATGTAGAGCCTTGTAGCTCGTCTCAAGGAGAACTTGGAAAAACTGACAGAGGAGCGAGACCAGCGCAGCAGCAGTGAGAATCGGGAGAAGGAACAGAACAAGCGTCTACAAAGACAGATCCGTGACATCAAAGAGGAGATGGGTGAGCTGGCCAAAAAAGAGAGCGAGGCCAGCCGCAAAAAGCATGAGCTGGTATGTATGCAACAGACAGTACTCAGACAACTTGGCAACAAAAATATGGTGGAATACCTTTGAGCACACGAAATAAATTCGTCAAACTTTGGATTCAGTCTGCTTTAATTCTCTTTGTGTCATTACCAGGAAATGGATATTGAGAGTTTAGAGGCTGCTAATCAGAGCCTGCAGGCAGATCTCAAGCTGGCATTCAAAAGGATCGGTGACCTTCAGGCCGCCATTGAGGATGAGATGGAGAGTGACGACAATGAAGACCTTATCAACAGGTACAATCAAATTCACATGCTATGTAGGAAATCCTTGAAGTTGTCAATGGTAGAAAGGCCCCTTTTAGAATGCCAACTGAGAGTTTCAGTGCTAGAACTTATAGGACTGGTTCCTTAGTTTTATGTACATGATGAATGCAGTTATGTTGTAGTTTAGGGACCAATTATAACAACGTCATGGTTACAGATGAGGAATCCGGACATTGTGGTATGAAAAGACACTCAGTAGCTCTTTAACTGCCTAGTTTTGCACGTGATAACTGTTCCATACTGAACTAGAATGCTAATTGTAGAATAAATATCTGAGGGTACAATTACTTTAATTTAATTTAATTTGATTCATGTATTTCTTGAAGAGTCTTACTTGTGAGATGGACAATCTCTGGAAAAACTGTTTTTTGCATATAAATATCTAGTGAGTGAAAACATTTTGCACAATTTCCAAACCTTCTGCTGTTAGAGTAATGAGCAATTGTCTTTTTTACAGTTGCTTACTCTCTGCTGTCGTCTGTTTTGTTTTTTTTTTAGTTCTTTTTCTCACGTCCATGCTCAACCCAATTCGTCTTGCACAAAAAATTCACATAAAAGAAAAATAAATAATTAATGAGTATATTATAGTTATTTGAGTTCAGAGAAAGTGCAAGCAGTCGAGTACGGCATTACTGTTGCTAATGGAAGGAGTGCTGCGGAAATGTACAAAATGTACCTTTTTTTAACTCTCAAAATGGAAACAATTTCATCATTTTAAGTTCTTTACCCTCTGTTTATTAGCTCATACTGGCCTATTGAAAAAATAATAAATATTGCCATTATAAAATTTCTGGCTTAGTACTACAAACACATTAAATTAACAAGATTCATCATTTTCAGCCAGCATCAGAGTTGTTTGTAGGTATTAATTTAAACTTCTTTCCCTGTCTATGACTATATATGGAATCACCTACTGCTTAATACTAGCTATAACATATATACAGTTTCTTCCAGCTATCTACTGTATCGATTTATTTTAAGTGATAAATGCCCAGATGTATGCTGTGTATGTTAATTTACCAGTCATTTCCATGTATGCATCATACCTCACATGTTCTTACACTGCACAATGTAGTGTTCCACTTCATATGCTGAAGGAGGGCTTTTGATATCTAACTTTATGACATTTAGTTATGTGATGTATTTGTGTGCCTCTCCATGGGTTTCCTCAACCAAAAGCCATTTGGAATTCTAAATACAATTTTAGATTATTGCCAAGTACTTTGAAACCACAGTTTCAAAGACACATGCTTTAAAATTTCAGAAGTGCTGACTTGACATGTATGTTATGCCATAGAACAAAATGTTAAAATATCTTAAAATAAAACCTGAGCATTTAACCAAAATCCCGTTGACTCTGAGATAAAGGAAACTGATGCTCAACAATGCTAAATTACTTGCAGGTTTAGGACTCAATCCCGTGCCACTCTATAATGCCAGAGATGTTGCCACATTACAAAATGAACACACTTGTGGTTGTTTTCAATAGAAAAACCCTAACAAGTAACTAAGGTGAGCTAAAATAGTGTTTTTGTTTTGACAAAAGGATGGACAGTTTAGACAAACAACTACTTCTCCTAATGGTAATACTTCAGAAATGTTCCTTTGGTAATGGCATAGTAATTGTTCATCAAGTAGGCAGTATGTAGACGATAATTTAAGTCTTTATGCTTAAGTTAACAAGTCTTGACTCTGATTTTGTTCTGGTCTTATATGACAGGGTTTTGGAAATCTACCCAGTGCGTCTTTGTATCTTGTTTTGTTTTTGTTTTTGTTTTTTCTCACGATCAGGACAACAGTTAAACCCTACAGTGATTAAAACCATAAAGATGACAGTTGGAAGAATTAAGAGATTTGGTTAGATGCACCACAGTGATCCTAAATATTTCTTCCTTGGTTTAATCAGACTACATAAAAAAACAACATCTCACTGCTCCTTGTAAGAAAAGGTATTTATTCTCTCAGATGCCAGCTGACAGAGTGAGAGGTCTTCATTGTACAGCAGCAGTAAACAGCCGCCTGAGTCATTAGAATATACACCTAAGGCTTTTATCTCCACTCTGTATGCAAGATGCAAGATCCAAATGATGTGGCATGCTGAGTCAATGTCCTTAGGAGAACGATGTGTGCAATTCAGTTAGTTTGCCAGTGAGATTTCAAAAAATAAATGATAATAAAATGATTAAAATATAAATAAGTGGGTCATCACAGCACTGCCATGATATTTGGAAGGATTGAGCCAAAGCTTAAGCATCATTCACGTATGTTTCATTTGTTTCCTCATGGTTTTTTTTTCTATTTTTGTTGTTCTATGTTGTCTTCTCATTATCTCTCCATCCATCATCACGACCAGTTTACAAGACATGGTGACAAAGTATCAGAAAAGAAAGAACAGAACGTGAGGAACTTGTACTTCAGATTTTTATTTTTCTGTTCCACCACTGGAGATGATGCAGCATTCCAAAGTTCTTGAACAAGAGGTTGATGGGAGAATAACAGGCTTTCTTCTTGGGTTAGCTTCAGTCCAGTTACTACACATCACCTCTGGCTGATAGTGATGATAGAGAAGAGATCCTATTTAAAGGACCCCCCCCCCCAAAAAAAAAGAACATATTTGGAACGTGTCAGAATGGTTTACACCAACTTGTCTTTACTTAACCTGGTCCTAAATTCTATGTCCATCTTTGTCTGTAGATTAGCTTTAACGTTAGTTGCACCACCCAGTCTTAACTATGCTAGTCTCGATTAGACAATGAGGATCTACGGCACTGTTGATACTGTAGTACTGTGTCATACTGCTCTCCCTATGTGCTGTTCATCCAGAACTTCTTGTTTTCCATTTGGTTGCCCTCATTTACTGGTTAGAGTAGCTACAAAAGGCCTTTAACTACTTGTCATCCAGAGATTAGGAGTCTCTCCTGTTTTTCCCAGCATAAAAATACATGATCTGTAGAGTATGTAGACATATTTATATCAAACCTTCAACACTCCACCCTCCACCACAGTTTCAAATATATGTATATACATTTTTTTCCTGTGGGGGTGACTTAACTGTTGAGTAGAACTCTGAATGCTAAGTTAGAACTGACTCTGCATATTATCAGGCGTAAGCCCTGTTGGTGGAACCAGCACCTCAATTCTGTGCCTTTTTTCCTTCATAAGTGTAGTTGTTCGAACACTAGTACTAATGCAAGTGATATTTTTCATTAAAGATATCTGGTTTTTGGGGTCAGGGTCATCGATGAAACGGGCGAGGTCCTTTAAATTTTAAGGCGTGGGATCATGCATCATCAACAGTGAGATTCTCTCATAATGCCCATTTACTCCACTTTTCATTGCATGCCTCACATGCTGAGATGCATGAATGTGACTGACAATATGTTCCTGGTGCCCATGCATGAAGCAGCCCCCCTCCTCAGATTTTATGGATGGATAACCACCTGATGAAGCTTTGAGGTGAAATGCACAAGTGTCATGATCTCTCTGGTCCTCCCTTGAGACCTAGATCTTCCACACCATTCTCCTCTATGTTGCCAAAGGGTTTCTCGTGCTCTCGTGCTGTGTTTACTGTTTTTACTGTTTTGCCTGTGTGTGTGTGTGTGTGTGTGTGTGTGTGTGTGTGTGTGTGTGTGTGTGTGTGTGTGGTGGACAGTGCTGTCATGTGTTTTTATTGCAGTATGTAGCGAATCACTCCCATGCTCCCTGGGCCCCTTTAACATTTCATTGGCTAGCTTCAGGGCTGGATCTGACTGTGGCTCAGTGGTGACTACCATCCTGACAGGAGAAAAGGAGGGTGTGTTCCTCATCAATCTTTGACTTGCGCTTGTTTAATAATGCAGAACACTGAAATGTCTTACAAAAAGCTGTCTTGCTCACAAGGCAAGTCGCACACACACAGCGTTAACCTCTGGCTCCGAGCCATTCCCCTCCCTCGTCAGTGTTTTGCATTCTGATGTTGTCAAGGCTTACTTATCACAGCTGAGGAGAGCAACATTCTGTGCTTTGATTGGTAAAAAGCCATTGCACTCCCATTTGGCACCTTGGTGTTTTGGTAATATACATTAATTATTTTTATTTTCATGAAATACAATTTATGTTGGAATACATTCATATTAATTGAAGATAATTACATTTATCCATCGTCATCTTCCGCTTATTCCTGACTAGTAAGGGTCGCTGGGGGGCTGGAACCTATCCCAGCATCTACGGGCGAGAGGCGGGGTTCACCCTGGACAGGTCGCCAGTCCATCGCAGGGCCAACATACAGAGACGAACAACCATTCACACTCACATTCATACCTACGGTCAATTTACAGTATCCAATCAGCCTAGTCCCCACATTGCATGTCTTTGGACGGTGGGAGGAAGCCGGAGTACCCGGAGAGAACCCATGCAGGCACAGGGAGAACATGCAGACTCCACGCAGAAAGATCCCGCGCCCGAGCAGGGACTCGAACCCAGAACCTTCTTGCTGTGAGGCCACAGTGCTGACCACTGCACCACCGTGCAGCCTAATTACATTTATATTAAGATGTTTAAAAAATAAACTGTGCTCTAAGTATCACTGAAATCATATCGGGAACTTTTTTTTTTTGTTCCCAAATACAAATATGCTCTGTTTGTGCATATTTAAGGCCAAAAGCTTTGGTTTCTCAACTTGAAATATATCCAATTTAATTCTGAATCTGTTTTGTTAATGTCTCTTGGACATATAGGATTTAGTACCTTCACACATCCATAAAGGAAAAAGCGGATTTCACTTAGCAAGTTCATCAGCTAGCTAACTTGTTGGTCGACTGCATTTTATGTGATCATTTTTATGGACACTAATGACTGATCATTTAATTTGACACCTACTATAACTGAGTTTATTAACATGAAGGGTACAGGGTGCCCTGGTAGTGCAGTGGTCTATTCCATCGCCAACCAACTCGGAGTTCTCTTGTTTTGTTTCCCTGTTTTTCCCTGAACGTGATTTGGCATCCATATGGATACATTTGGCCATGTGTGGGGGTGGGAAGCTGGATGAGGGTATGTGTCCTGGTTCGTTCACTGGTCAGTAGGAGAGGAACGTAACTGAGGTAAATGATGATCCTAGCCCTTATGGAACTCCAACAGATGAATCGACATCCATGGTGCTCCCCAGAGTGGCAGGAGGGGGTGGAGAAGAAATTTTTTGGTGGCTTTCGGTGTTTATTCTTTTTATCATTGTGTAATTGCACAGGCTGACATCGAGATTGGGATTTGGTTTGTCGTGCAGCACTGCCCTGGAACACAGATTAGCTGTGTTACCTTTTGGTCTGACACTTTGGTTTGGAAGAGTTTTCCAAACTTCTGTTCCCTGATGGTCTTGAGAGGATGCATATGTCTGAGTGAGCATCAGAGCCACAGGGAATTGACTTGGCCGACTCGTTCATATATGGGAGGCAGAAAGTGTAGGGTCTGTAAGACCCAGGGACACAGAGGAGCAGAGCTGAGCAGAGAAGAGCAGGAGGATCCATAGAAGCTAATGATGAATGTAATAGTGTGTAACAGAGATGTACAACCAATGGTGGCAGAATGTCACAGGCAATTAATGTCTCCTCAGCAGTGTGTTTGTTTGTTTCCCCCAGGCTTTCGGCAGGGCTTAACTAATGGTATGATGGTCAAGGACATAAATTGTAGTTGACACCATGTGTGAAGTGCTCGATTATATAGTGCCCACCATTGTAGATTTTAACCTGTGAGGCCTCGCTATGTGCTCTGAATGTCACTGAATTGAGGGCTGAAGGGATGTGTTGACTCACCAAAACTCAGTAGCTCACAAATCCTTGAGTGGCTTTCCCTTCTAAAGAGGTCAGATGAGAAAACACCTTTAAGTTCCATCCCCGGCTGTTACAGTGTTCGCTCCTCTAATGGGGTGATGTGTTCCCAGACTTTTCTTATCGTAGTCCGCGGCGCCAAAAACACTCAGCTGCACTGTCATCATAACAGTCGGCAAGAACAAATCCCTAGATTGTCTAATAGTGGAGGCATGTTCTGCAAAGCTAATTACAGCTTAAGAGTCCATCGCCCCCGTCCTTCCCCCAATCCCTCCCTCCTCGTTTCGGGCATGAATGCACTCCAAGGTTATTGTATTCCATAAAACCTAGGAGGGTGTGTATTTGGATCTCGCATGGCAAGCTATTATTTGAAATCCAGGCAGCTATTGTCTTATGCCTGCTAATGATTTTAAGAAGGGTGGTACTAGGCCTTTCTCAGCTCTAAATGCTGGAGAAGAATGCCCCTTTCTCTCTCCCTCTCTTCCTCGAAAAGATAGGCAGCTTTCTGAAACAGTTGCAGAAATGTTGAGCCACCCCTCTGATGTCTCTGTAGGACTATTAAGCTGTAACAACTTAATTTCACAGCGCCACACAAGCACTGAGCTCTGACGGCACTTAATGAGTGTTGCACTCTTTTCATCCGTGTCAAATTTTATGACAAGCCCTCTATTTTACTCCGTAGCTCGCAGTGGTTTTTGAACATGTAATGATAATTGAGAGGAAAAACAGTGCAGTGCCCAGCTGTGTACCAAATCTTTCTGCCAGGAACTGAATTACGAGTGTATGCATATGACTGTGTGTCTGCGCAGGGCTGGAGATGAAAATTTTTACTAAACGAAAGGTACTTTTGGATATTTGGTATTTAGCAGGTCGAGGACAAATCTTTTAGGTTCCATGTTTTCAGGTATCGTTTCTTACTGATTATAATCGCATCATAGATGTGGGTAACACAAATGCCTCACTTTACATTGTGACATTTCAATCTGATGAAGATGATTCAGGTCTGAAAGTCATTAGATATATCCCACTAGATCTTCTATGAAACATTCAGGGATGTAGATATTAAGATGTAGGGAAAGGGCTACACTAATGGCTCATAAGTGTTATAACACTCACTGGGATTTGTCTAATCTTGAGTGAGCACACTTTGTCCTTCAAGTATAAAAACAGCTTCAGCAAGGCATTTGTCCACATGCTTGTTTTAGCCTCTGACATCCAAAGTATCCAACCTTTAAAGCTCCAGTGCTCTACAATGTCATTTAAATGAGCAACCCTTAAGTTCAAGTCTTTGCAAAACAAGTTCCAGCTGTGCTCTTTAACCTCATTACTGACTGATAAAATCTCTGCTTTTCACACGAGATTGAGATTTTGCAAGCTACGTCTGGTTAGCTAACAGATTTGCTAACATAAATGTGGAATTAATAACCTCCTGATCATCTAAATGTTATTAGACCATTTGGATCAATAGTGAAGTCATTTTGTAGGGGCTTTGTGAGACTCAAAACAATGTATCAACCATTTTACAGCAAAGCAGTAATTATCGACAATGCGTATGATGTAATCTTCTACGCTACTATATAGCTTGCTGCACACATTTTCAAAAGTGTTGAATGGCAACTCATAATGTCAGGTAATGCAATTGTACAGGCACCAAAATAATAAATCTATCAAATAGAAGTGATAACCAATGGGAGAGAATACTACTGTTGACCTGACCAACATACAATAGAGGTACCTCAGCGGCCAGTCTTGGAAACAATAAAGCAGACACCAAGGCAGGTGATGAATAAATAGTTAACCTTGATTAAATCTTTTGTGAAAGACAGATGAATTTGCTGAAGACTCATTTTTGGGTCGGTTTTCATTTCTACTTTGAATTACTGTACATAATTTAGACATCAAAGTAGGTTGATGGATGTAAAAAAAACAGTTGGGGTTAGGTGGATGATAAATATGCAGTTTGAGGCAGCATCAGAGGAGATGCTTCTTTTCCAAATCTTAAACTTGTGGAAAAAGAAGTTGTTAGAAACCAGCATATTAATGTTCCAGCTCCATTGTTAGTTTTAGTTCCCATCATAATGATAAGGCACCTCTGTTGTAGCTTTAGGAAAGTAAAGTTGTTTTTTTTTGTTTTTGTCATGGTAATGATGACACTTGTGTGACTGTGACACAAGTGAAACGTTGAAGTGAGGTGACATGTCTGTGTGTTTTCAGGGATTCTTTGAGCTGACTGCATGCGCTGTGTTTTATCCAACTGAAACATCACATTGACACATTAACACCAGCAGTTTGTTCTTGTCCGTGTGTTTCCAAAGCTACTGAGCATTACAGGAACATTTCTACCAGTGTTGACTCTCCCTTCACACTAACTCTCTCCTCTCTTCCTGACATCTCTTCTCTGCTTGTACCTTCCGTAACTTACCACCTCCTTTACACCCTCTGACTTTTCTTGTGTCTAATTCCCCCAGTACCGGAGATTCAGACACGGACTCTGAGCTGGAGGATCGTGTGGATGGGGTTAAGTCCTGGTTGTCCAAAAGCAAAGGATCAGCCAAGAACCTCTCAGATGATGGTAGCCTGAAGAGCTCCAGGTTAGTAAGCAGTCCACTCAGACATGTGGCTGCATCTGGACTTATCTGGATATAACCGTTCATGTGATTATCTATCTATCTATCTATATAGATAGATAGATAGATAGATAGATAGTAGTTTAAAGCTGCTTCGTCTGTATTGTCACTGACTCTGTGAAGAGGAGACCCTTTTTTTTTCTAAAAACAAACCACCTTGGTGGCAGATTTATCGACATGCCCTGTGGCCAGCTGGCATAGCCTACCTGAGCATCTCACTGAGATTAATGGATGTGTCTGCCAGCTGACAGCTTCGATTGCCCCAGATTTGTCTCCTTACCAGAAGATTTAACTTTCCTCCTTCAGCTCAGCCATCTCCAACTTTTACAACTTTCCTGAGCTTCCAATGTCTCTTTGCAACATGCCCGCATAGACACCTTGTAGTTGTAGCTTTCATGGGAGTTTTTAACTATGTTTGATAAAGATTTCAACAGCATCTCTTTCCATGTTTTTGTAGGAGACATTTATAGACAGAGCTGACTTAAATCAAATGTGTGATCTGCAATACTGTCTGGAGGTTTTTTATGATTCAAGATCACCAACACCTTCGGTTTAGTGTTATTGTCATACAAAAAAAGCTCCAGTGCTCACATGATAGAATATATTCTCCCCATTTGTTACCTTACGTCTGGTGCACACAAGACAATAATCAGGGCATCTTTGAGTCCCAGCAGTCATTTCCTATTTTGAGACCGGTTGACCATAACAGTTGTTTAGTGTGAGGGTTGAACAAGAAGCAATACCAAAAGAGTCGTGGAATATTTTGTAGCAGTACCTAGCACTAGCCATATTTGAGACGATAGAACTTCGTCACCAAGTCACTTGCACTACAAACCGTGTAATCCAGGATTCATCTATTCTATTTATTTTTTGTGTGAACATAGCAAGGCACATGCTCAAACAGCCAGCAATAAGATTTGATCACTCAACTTTCTCTGATAATCTTCATTCTGAAATTGTTTCAAATGATTGCCGACTGAAGAGTTCATAATCTAATTTGTGTGTTTTTTTTTTCCAAAATACAAAAACATTTGTTAGTTTAATCTGCCCCATCTATGGTCTTCCGTATTTTCAAATTTAGTCATATAAAGATTTGAAATTCTCTAGGGTGCAACACATTTTAGAAGCCGATATTGCTTGAAATTATGATTGGTTTCAATAATATTTTATGAATAATATGCAATAGAATGAAGTGTTGAATAAATCCATCAAATTTGAATCCAATCATTTCAACGCCTTTAGGCAGTAGCTGTAAAAAAAAAAAAAAAATGTTAATATTTACAAGCCTATTTAGATTTTTTTGTCTGACACTGATATCATTTCTTTATTAGTTTTCACAGTATTTTTCACTCTTTTTTTAGCTCTCATTTCTGTAATCTCAATCTTGTCATTTCATATTTAACTCTTTTGTCATTCTTTTTTTTTACTCACCTTACCCAAAATATCTCATCTCTGTCATTGTCTCTTTATTCCTTCATCCTTTCGACTGCTGTCTTTCTAGATTTGCTATGAACTTAGATGCAAAAGAAGGGAAAGAGTGGACTGAGTGTAAGGAATGGAAAGAGGCAAACAAAGAGGGCAAAGATGTAGAGCCAAGCCGGCCAGTGTCAGTGATGAGCTCCCTTAGCTACAGAAAACGCTCCACTCTGGATTCCAAAGGCGATGCCCTCTTGAGTGCCCTTAAGGAAAACGCTGAGTCAAAGGATGCTCTATCTTTCCACAAGGCCAAACCTAAAACCACTGATCTCCAGAATGACACCTACTCCACAAGCTTCAGGAGGAAATCCCAGACAGCAGATGATGTGAATGGTAGAGAATCGGTTATCTCCCAGGCCTTCTCAGAAGCCAGCAGTCGGGCCAGGAAAGGCATGGATAGCCGCTGGGATGACATTGACAAGGACTCGACTATGTCATTCATGGCACCAAGCCGGGCCTCCACCCGTCTAGGGTTAAGTCCAGAGAACGATGCAAAGTCTACTACCAGCTTAAGTCTGTCAAACCCACTAGGACGACGTCGGAGCACCTCACGCTTGGATGAGAGCAGTGGTGGGCAATCACTGTATGGCAGCGATCCCAGTAGCCCTTGTTTTAGCAGACGGTCTGGTGGTCGCAGTCCTGGGAGTGTGAGTCGAGCAGATTCCCGTATGTCATTGGCACGCAGCTGCCGTCTGAGCGAGTTTGACCTCGATATTGACGATGGTCGAAGCGTGGCCTTCACTGAGAGGTCAGCATACAGTCCGCATTCCTTTACTGGTCGTAGTATTTCCATGCCGCCACCACAAGCCAGATCATCAGTTACAGATAACAACCCAATTGATAACTTGGATATCAAACCTGTCAGTCATCGCAACTATCTTGACCCAGACCTGGAGAAAGCCATCAATGAGGTTCTGAGTTTCAAGCCTATCAAATTCAAGCGTACAAGTTTGGAGGATTCTGAGGCTGAGGAAGGTAAATCCAAGAATGAGGTTGATGGCATGAGTGTCCAGAATGGTGACCAAAATCGTCCTGTTAGCAGTCTTCGACGCTCTGCATCTGCAGCCAACTGCGTGAGATCATCGCGCAGTGCCAGCAGCTGCAGCAGTCACCGAAGCAAGAGCAGAGGCAAAAGCAAGAAGAAGAAGAGAAGCCACAGCTCTGAGTCTGAGAGCTCAGGTGACAATCGCTCTCATAGAAGCAGCTCTAAGAGGAGGTCCAAGAAGTCCAAAAAGAAGTCCAAAAAGAGGGCTCAATCCTCATCTTCATCATCGTCATCTTCTTCATCTTCAGAGTCTGACTCTAGTTCAGAATCGAGCTCTGGCGCATCCACAATTTCCTACCGGAGCTCCAACAGTGTTAAGAGAGCCCCAGCGCAAAAGGTCCCCAGCCCAGAAGAAGCTGAGGAGCCACAAAGTGAGAGTCGCCCTCCAAACAAAAAGGATGAGAAGAAGCGGAAGAAGAAGGTTGACAGCCTGGTGATGAAATACTTGTATCGGCCCGATAGCGACTGAGGCGGCTAGTAGGTGTTTGCCTGAAGAGTGCTTTTATGGCATGGTGTGATCCTAACTAATCAAAGACCTTTTTCACCAATATCATTCAGAACATTGTATTTTCCTTTTTCGATTTAACATGGTTTTCATTTTCTGCATGCTGTTTCTTGTGATTCCTACCTGGATACTGATATGCTGTATGTAAAGCATTAGAAAGGTAAAACTTACACGAGTCAGTCCATTTGTCCTCTCTACCTCCACAACTTCAGACATAATAAGACCCTGAGCATTGATTCCACCAATAAGCACATTTCTCTGAGTTGACCATAATTACACTCCAGTTTGTATTTTATTGAGGATATTAATTAATGTTAAATGCTGAAGTGGGCTGTATGAATAATATTTTAGATGAATTAAGATGGAAGTAAGTCACATCTGTTCTGTCATAACTATGAAGCCAGGAAAAGGTTTTGCTTGTTTGTATGAAACCACATTGCATGGGTTTACTGTGTTTGTTGAGTTCCCACTTGAAAGTAAGACTAACCACACAACAGGGTCCACACTAAAGATTGTGCACTGATGGCTCAACATTATTCAACTCAAGAAGACGAGCAAATGAAGACATGTTTGGCTGTACACCACACTGGTCATCTGAGAGTAATAACAGGACTGGCTATGTAGCAAATACTTATACACAGCATTACAGGGATTGAAATTACATATACGATGAAAGTATTGGGATGGCCATGAGTAACGTTTTCCCAGCTAAGAAATCTTTTGCTTTTTGAAATGTCAGACACTAAAAGCTTAAAAAGTAAGTGCATTTAGTGCATTATATAACATGAATTATGTGTTGCATAGGACTGGATATTGATATCCCTCAATAAATGTGTACCTGAGGCACTGATGAGACTCTGTGGGATGATGAGCTGAGTGATGGCATCCTCTGGGTTATCAAGTGGGCGCCCTACTTCTTGGGCGTTTCGTTGATATGCCCATGACACGTCCAGAGGGTTCAGCAATGATTGCCAATGTCTCAGGTTCACTCCCTAGATGCCATCAACTCACTTGAAGGCCCAGACGGAGTCCTTTCTCGTCATCCACAACCACTGGCTCCCCTTTCCAGCAGCCCTGGAGAGGTCTTTGTCTGCCTGCTGGTGGGCATTCCCTCACACTCCAATCTCTCTGAGTAGCTTGGATGTTGAAGTGGCTATGAACCTCTCTGCAGCTTACTTCCACTGGGGTATTCCAGCCTTCTTGTTGTGCATTGGCTGCTAGTTCAGCACTTGTACTTAAGCCTCGCAAAGGAACAGGCTCTGAGTTTACTAGTACTTCTAGCTTGTGCGCAAACATGCACGGAGCACAAACAAGAGGTGCAGTGATGTTAGCTTTGCCTCTTGCAACAGAAGCACTTGATTTACATTCATATTTTTTCTGAATTTCTCAAAACCAGCTCTAACACAACCATCGTAGTAAAAACAGCATTGCTGTGTTTATGTTGAAGGCCAGATTACTGCACTGGAGAGGATTTTTATAGGTTACTGATTCAGGATTATACTTGAAAAACAGTTAAGTAGATAAAAGATAAAGTTTCCTTCATAGGAGTCCTAGTAATGGCAGGGAACCGATTACTCTTGCCATCTCTAGAAAGTAGATTGTGAACATATTGCCCAGCCTTAACAGAAAGGTTACATGAAGGCCAACTGGACTTGGGGTAGGCCTTTCAAGATGTTTGACCCCTTCCAAGAGAATCTGTCACTTCCAGTTGTTCTTGATTAAACCCTCCAGGTCTATCATGGCTGGAGTGACTAAGAGACTCCACAGATGTACTTTTTTCTTTGTTTTCTCTCTGGGCTGTCTCAGCTACATCATCATTCTTCCGTCATGTTGCTGTTATTAACATAACATTCTTCTACTCTTCACTTGCTCCAGCCCCCCTAGCCGAAGACGCTACTACTATAATAGATCGGATGAAGAAGAAGAGGAAGAAGAAAAAGAAGAGGGTGGAACAACCCAGGGTTCTTACCAATCTCGATACAGATATGGCAGCAATTTGAAAGATGACGATGGGGAAGAAAGGCCATATGAGACGACATCATAGTCTTGGCTGGGTTCACACACACACACACACACACACACACACACACACACACACAGCACCCGCATTCAGAAACACACCGTAATTCACCTGTGACTGTCTTGCATGCACAGTTGACCAAAACACAAAGACACACACACACCTAGAGGTAAACAATGCAGATCCTTTGAGGATTTTTGTCAGATTGATAACTACATGTTATCTGTGACTCAGAACTCATCAGTCTAACCTCACTGCACACACTATAGCACGTCATCAAAACAGACTTTTCTGGTTGCATGCAACCAGCAGTTGCTTGACTTGCGTAGCCGTTCTGTTTAACTTCCATCATGGTGGTAACTGAGCCAAAGAACACCAGGTTGTGACATTACTAGATTATTTCTTCTGTCTTCTCTTCTTTACATATAGTACACATAATAATATATATTGCCACAGTACAATGTATTGCCAAAAAGCCTTTGTTCCATGTTTTTGTGTGTAAACTGTTTTTGTTATTGCCAATTGATGCTTAATCCTGGGAAGAGTCCCAGTTCTTTTCTCTGCAGTCTTTATTTCGGGAAAAGTGCCATTCGATTCAAGTGGGCTCTTGTACAGCTGGCGTCTCTGCAGCTGTGCTGTTTCATGAACTGCTGTGCCGTCTACTAAAGTCGCTCTCATCATCATCTCCTCGCTTTTGTTTGACTGGACGTTTTTCTGCTTTTTTTTTTTTTGCTAGCAAGTTATCCCTGTGTTACAGGGGAAGAGGTGTTGCATCACTAACTGCTCCACGATTAAAGCAAGCATATCTCTCCTTTAGAGTCTTGTGTTTGGATGTTTGACAGATTTGTTTTGCAAAGGACTGCCATCAAGCAAATTAATTTCCATGAGGTTTGAACATACAGTGCCTCTGTGAAATGCCTTGTCTTATTTTTATTTCGACTTGATTTCACCAAGTACTCCCCAGAATTGCTTTTGTGATTAGAAGACCTACATTAGCTTTGTGTGTCGCTCATGTGCCCTCTGTTTTGTTTTCAGTGTGATGTGCTTTTACTTTCCAAAGGGAATGTACTTGACTTTGGGTGCCAGTCTTATGTTGGCTTCTCCCAAAAGCCACTGAACAGATGGTATCCCTAACCAGCATTTTGAAAGAAAAGCTGGCGTTACTCGATCATTTTCAGATTGTCGTCATTTCTCATGGAAAGCCAACAATCTGTTGTGTTGACCTTTGGGAACAGTATGTGTGACAATAAATCTCAATTCAATCCAGGCTTTCAGAGCTTTCAACCCCATCTTCCTCAGAGAGTGGAGCTAGCAACTGCCCAGTCTGTGGCTCTCAGTTCCAAACTCACTGGTTCTTAAGGCAGTCATGAATATTCAAAGAGAACATATGCAGGTTTTTAAAACAAATTGGTCAAGGTGTTGAGGAATAAATTGAAGACAGTGTATACAACAGTAGATTAACGTTCATTCATGTTCATCCTCTCAAGAAATTTGGTGAAACTACCTTCGGGGATAGCTTACTAACTAATGTTGCTGGTAAGCTGATTGATAACATATTAATCAGCCATGAACACAATGGTTTTTCAATCTAGTTGTAGCTAAATTGCTAAATGGACTTGTGATTAACTGGTAAATTGAATTTGAGCTGATTAAATTCTCTGCCAATAAGGTCATGTGATCCCCAGCATTAGTTTTGTTGTTTGTTAGCAGGATAACACAGAAAATTAAAGATTGATTATGATTAAATTAAGCAGGATGATCTAACAATCAACATTTGGTTGAGGAACAATCAGTTGAATATTGGAATTGATCCAAATGCTTCATATTGCTTCAGAGGAGCATGCTAGCAACTTCCCTTTAGTTCCACATTTTATTCCTTACATTCTACAGGTTTTGAAAATGACTTGGTGTTTAAAGCAAAATTAGCTGCTTTGATGTACTTTATGCTTCAAGTAAGGAGCAGCATATTACCAAAAGGCGTAACAAGGACTGAAATGCTAACTTCCTTAGCATGAGCTGTGAGTGAAATGCTCAATGGACAAGTCAGTATGTTTTACATCATTCAAAACCTTGGATCATGACTGAAAGAATACGATTCCTGCAGAGGATGGCTGGTCTCCATGGCTGCTCCACTCTCTCACTAAGCGTGACTCACTGATGCAAGATGGCAGACTGCACTAGCTTGTTCAGCTTAAAATGATCCCTTCACTAGCTGCTTTTCTCCACATATTCATGTTCTCAAAGGTCAGCACTGTCATGAGAGTTGTTGGACATTCGCATCTTTAGTATCAGTCGAACTAATTCTGCAAGTAACTGCTCTTTATGGGCGGTCCATTGAAATGAATGAACTTCATGTTTCTGTTGGATTTGTTGACAATGAGCAGATGGTCAAAGATCACCAGCCTCATCCTTTAAAGCCTCGTTGAGTTCTACAACTGGACACACTACAGCCTGTTAAACCAATACTGTGAACCTGTGTTCAGTGTCCTTGAGGCATGTTTGTCTATCAGGTTGTCTTTCATTTTTGTCTCCAAACACCAAAATAAGTGCATCGCCATCGTTGCGCAGGTATTACATCTCACATTTTAGTCGCTGGTTCTTTCTTCACTGCTATATCTGGAAGCCATTTGAAGTCCAGAGGAACTTGGCGTGGCATTTAGGGCTGAAAAGAATAAATTCTGAGAGAATGTGGTTGAGATTGTACTCTACATGCTCATGTCTTCCTTTGTATTCCCTATGCAGTCTACACACGTGTGGAAATGTGTCTTTGACCCAATAAAAGTGTCTGGCTTCATTAACAGCAGCAGAGCTGACATAACTTTTCTGACTGCACACACTATTTATATATAAATATGTGTATGATTCATGCTAGCTTTGAAAATAGTTCATGTTTATTTTCATTATTGAACGGAATTGACCACTTGTTATAAATTTTGCATTACAATTTAATATATTGTAAATAAATGATGATGATTGTTTAAGGTGAGTGGATCTATTTTTTTCGAGTGTTCTTGCGGTGTCTTTGGACTGTGGGAGGAAGCCGGAGTACCCAGAGAGAACCCATGCAGGCACAGGGGGAACATGCAAACTCCACACAGAAAGATTCTGGGCATAATCAATGGCTCAAACCCAGAACCTTTTTGCTGTGAGGCAACAGTGCTAACCACTGCACCGCCTAGCAGTAATTAGCTCTGCACATAGCAACACATTTAGACAGAGGCAGGAGGTTCATTGTTTGAGAAATCCAGTTCAGATGGAGGAATTTGGAGTCTAGTCTTTTTCATGTGGTTAAAAATTCCCTTTTCTCCTCAAAGTATCTAGATTATATTCACAACTGCTTATGAAAACAATGAAGTAACTGCTGTTGAGTGAGACCCCTATTATTAAGATCATTTTGTGGTGCCCTTCAGCTTTATGTAGCTCTATTGTGAGTTTCAGGCACTCTCTGGCTGCGATGTCTTGCTCAGCAGAAAATGGCAAGCTCTGGAGATAAAGAGTAAATGTTGGACCTCCATTCATCAGCTGAACAGAAACATGACTCAGGATGAATGATCCATGTTGCTGTGTAACTGCTCGATGTGTAGATGAGCAAACGGATCTGCTCTTTCATCTGTCAGTAAGACTAATAATGAGAACACTAGCCATGTTTAAAGTTATGTACTCTAACACCTGTTGTGAAGTTTTGCATCAGAAAAGATTAATGGGAAAAAATTACGCCTCCTCGAGGTGTTTTTAGACTTTTTCAAACTTCCGATCATAAGGGCAGTGATTGATTTTGTTTTGATCTAAAGGTGATTTGACTGAGCGGCTAAAAAATGCTGATCAAAGAAATGACTGATTCATGTAAAAGCAGCAACTTTAGACTTCTTACGTAACAAAGCAACATCTAATCAGGATTTCGATTCTGACTGAAGCTGCGCCTGTGTAGACGCTTTAATAAGCTTTGATATGGACTTAATGAATGAGGGATTGGAACAGTGAGACTCGCCTTGAAGCATCCCAGATTTTCATAGTGATGGATGGAAACATGCGCGTGGTAGTTGTTTCTCTTGCTGATTTCCTGAAAAGTTGATTTAAATGCATGATACATTTGGATTGATACTCAATGCTGTGTTAATATCATATATCCATCCTTTGCTGACAGCTACCCACCATTGCCTCATTTTTTTTTTAAGTCAAGTCAAGTCAATTTTATTTGTATAGCACCAAATCACAACAAAAGTTATCTCATGACACTTTACAGGTAGAGCAGGTCTGGTACCACACTCCTTCAATGAATTTACACCCAACAATTCTCAATGAGCAAGCACATCCTGCAACAACGGCAACGAAAACCTCCCTTTTAACAGACAAGAACGTCGGGCAGATCCAGGCTCAATGGGGACGGCCTTCTGCTTTGACCGGTTGGGGGGAAAGAGAGCAGGAGAGTGGGGCAAAGACAAGGACAGATAATGGAGGAAGACAGATATACAGAAGGAAAGAGAGGGACAGAGATAAAGAGAGAGAGAAAGGGAAGAGACTGATGGACTGACGGGGACGTGAGCAGGTGGAGCTACGGGTGGTAGCTTGAGCCTCTTCAGGTCTGTGGCCTCCTCCAGCAGCACCCAGGATCTGGAAAGCGGGGAGCCCAAAGGCTCCGGAGAAGAAGATGAGTTAGTAATATGTATGAGTATGATTTATGGATGACACATATAGGAGGACAGAGAGGAGTAGAGAGAAGCCCAGTGCACCATGGGAGATCCCCCAGCAGTCTAAGCCTATAGCAGCATATCTAAGGGCAGCCTAGCCTAAGCAGACCAACTATAAGCCTGATCCTGGTCGAGAGGGTGTCTGCATCCCGGACTGAAACTGGGAGATGGTTCCACAGGAGGGGAGCTTGATAGCTGAAGGCTTTGGCTCCCAGTCTACTTTTAGAAACTCTAGGAACCACCAGTAACCCTGCATCCTGGGAGCGAAGGGTTCTAGCTGGATAATAGAGGACTATGAGCTCTGTCAGGTATGAAGGAGCCTGATCGTTGAGGACTTCGTATGTTAGAAGAAGAATTTTGAATTCTGTTCTGAAGTTGACAGGGAGCCATGCAGAGAAGCCAGTACAGGAGAGACATGGTCTCTTCTACCAGTTCTGGTCAACGAGAAAGAAAAAGTAAATAAAGGTTTTTGAGAGGTCTGTGGAAACCATTCATATTGTTTTCAATTTTAAAGACTTGTGGCCAAATTAAGTGCTTCTTGTCTCGAGTCCCAGATTCGTAGTTCCACCACGAAAATATCAACCCTCAAATGATGCCATTGGCGGATGATCAGATATTGCTGGCTGTAGCATAGTGGAAGCCATATTTTGAAATGCAGCAGGTGCTGCAAACTAAGGTTAAGGGGTTAGTCATCATTTAAAAGTGTTAGCTGAGGGGAATATGTAACAGTTCTAGTTGACATTTCAACACTGCTTCCTACAAATTCTACAGAGCAATCTCACATTATAAAGGTGCCTATCATATTGGCATTGCAGAATTCTCAATAGTGTGTCATCTTCATTTTTTTTCAAATGCCAAATTAGATCATTTATTATTTTGATTTGGGGAAAAGAGGGACATATATTACTGAACATTTTCTAAATTTATAGATGGGTTTATGCAAGCACTCGCAGAATGTTCTTGCAATCATTTATAAATAAGAGATCTTGAATATAGATATAGTTTTGTTGAGGAATTTCATTTGTGATGAAGGAATCCGCCATAAGAAACAGGCTGGAGACTCAGAGATGACTTGCACTGGAGCACTTTACTAGACATGTCCATGACAGATGAGGTTGAGGCAGCTCCCCAGAACATCTGTGTCTGGCCTTTGTAAACAGTCATACTTAAAATGTTGGGCAACACCCAGTAATACTGAATTAGAACATTCTGTACAGATGTGACCCACGTGGTCTAAACACAGCTACGCATATAGACAGTGCTGGCACCATGATTGTCAGCTTTACTGTCAGGAAGTGTTCTGATTACAGATTTACTCTTATGAAAGGCACCACAGGTTCACCCTCCGACCAAGGTCAAGGCCCTGGGGTCAGGCCACCTATTAACCTTATGGAGGAATTTCATGGTCTTCTCAAAATAATTGCCTGTCATTTTCTTTCAAGTTTTTCAGGAAACACAAAAAACTGGTGACAAAACATCATAAGGTCCCTCCAAAAAGACAAAAAGTCCATCAATCCATTTTCTGTACCGCTTATCCATTGACACAGGTCACACGGGAGGGCTGGAGCCTATCCCAGCAGGCATCGGGCAAGAGGCAGGGTAAACCCCTGGAAGGGTCGCCAGTCAATAGCAGGGCCATCAGGAGCTCAGTGTCTTGCTCAAGGATACTTCAACATGGTCACCAGGGGAAGCAAGGATTGAACCAGCGACCCTCCGGTTGCTAGACGGCCACTCTACCTCCAAGCCATGCCGCCTCTTTTGTCAACAAATTACATAGTGAATTATTTCAAGAAGGTGACCATTTGGCAGCTGACATGCCAGAGGTAAAACAGAAGATACCAGCTTAAATTCCTTATCAGGTCAATCCACTCATATATGATGAGGAATTGAATGGAAGGTCTTGAGAAGTTTGAATTTGTTTTTATTCATGACATCACCTAAATGCAGAATGTTACATAACTGCTCAGAACCTAGAGCAGAAGGAGCAAACATAATAGGGCCTAACTATCGTGGATAGAAGAACCAGATTATAATTCTAATGTGAATTTGAGTGTATGAAGATATAATCAATGAATGAACATTTTGGTCTAATAAGTCATTACACATTCTTTCAGTGAATTAGGAAAACCAAACGCGGTATTTTTCTGGTAGCTTAAAAGAACAGTGGTTGTGTCCTGTGAGACAAAATACCAGCAGATATTCTTGACTGCACATTTTTGATTCAGTTAATCTTGACAATATATTCTAGTAGCAAATGATGCCTCGCATCTCTGGAGCTTAATTACAAAGAGAACTCTCAAGGCTGAGGCAATTCAGGTAAAAATCAGTGTGAAAACCGCAAACCCACATCTTTGTTTCACTCGTCTCTTTCACTTTGATACATCATTCATCAGTGACCGAGACTCCTGAAAATATCCATGGAAAATATCTAAATTTTCGTTCTCATCAAAACTATAGCAGCTGCTGAGCAGAGAGGCGTGTCCCTCTCATTAGCATCCATCTACCTCAGCGGGGACGTGCACAGTTATTTTGAGGGACTGTTGCTCCACCCCCTGACCCCCCAAATCACTCCTGGCCCATCAGCATGTGTCTGAGTGTTGTAAAAGATGGCCATTTATGACGCAAATGTAACAAGATGACCAGGGGCTCCTGTCTCTGGGCAGCAGCATCGAATAAATGTTTAGGTTATTTAAATGGGGGATTTATTTTTGCCTAATTTCAGCAATTATTGGACAATTTAATTCATGCAGCAACCACAGCTACAACAAGAGGTATTTTTATTTTATTATTCATTTGTCATAATGATATAATGAAGTTATCATAAATAAGAATACGGTGCACTGACCTTGGATCTATAGATGATGACTGATTGTCATAGTGTGGGTATGTGTGTGACTGAAGTGGTCTGAGCTGCAGAAGATCATCTTATAACTTGTCATAACACTGAATGTGTGTGTGTGTGTGTGTGTGTGTGTGTGTGTGTGTGTGTGTGTGTGTGTGTGTGTGTGTGTGTGTGTTCTCAGACCCTTAATTGCATGAAGTGCCCTTGAAGGACATCTGGGAAGAACCAAGATTTAATCTTTCCTGGGGATCAATACTTAATCTAATATTTGGATATTTGTGAGGAAATGTGGTCTGCATTATAACTTGTGACTCATCTCTTTGACTTCAACCATGGATGACATGACCTGATATATTTTCGAGAACATCTTTTAGATTTATTCACTCCTGAGCCTGCATTCACTAAAGATTTGATCTCAGAGTTCTTCAACACGACACAAAAACTTCCTCACTAACTTTCCTTTTCAAAGCTCAACAAAGCACCTTTTACTAATGAATTGGATGAATTCTTAAACTTAGGGGTTGACCCTTTTGCTCTAAATAAGATAATTTTTTCAGGAACAAGTCAACAGTGGCTTGGTTCTAATTTCATTGTCGGGAGAACTATTTTATTCTCACCATGATGGTAACCTTTGGATTTGACTCACGAATGTGATAGAAAACTGGCACATCTTGTGGAGAAATATGTTAACTTATAAATACCAAAAAAGCCTTACAAGCCAATGATAAATGTGTCTTATGTTATCATTAACACATAAGTCTTTATGTGAATTAGGGATGAGTCCTGAGGCCTGGTATTAATTGGTACTCGTAATGATTTGTCTGGTTTTCTGGAACTGATAAACTCCTTGACAAATGGTGCTGCTATCAGTATTTATGGGGTGTCACTTTAATTCACCCTAACCTGGCTGGCAACCTCCCCCAATGATGTTGAAGCTGCCTGTACCACACAGACCTGAGAAGCACTTGTGAAAGACATGCCCTAGCTCCTAAATCTCTCTGATCAATTAATTTATTTCTCAATGTAGCCAAAGTCACAGCACTGCTGTGTGTTTTGTGACGTCACAGCGATTAAATCAGGAGTTTTAGCATCTCCGAGCTGTAGCGTAATCTAATGAGTTAATGTGAAGAGTATTTAGCATTATTGAGCTGAGCCAGATTTAGTAGATATTTCATAAAGTAAATTGTTCCAATGCCTTGACAGATATGGACAAAATGTATCTGAGTACAGTTTTACTGTGAATTCAACTGATAAAAAGACTAACATCAGAAAAGTGCAAATCTCACACCCGCTTTAAAGGCTGCACGTGAGTGAGGGGACATTGTGCTTCGATGGAATCATAAAATGATTGTCTACTCTGCAGATAGGATCATGAAAGGCTCCAATCTAGCCACCATCTCGGACAGGTACGTTTTTGTTTTTATTTATCTATTTATTTTATCAAAGGACAGTTTAATGCTCTCAGTAAAACATTTACATTTCATGACTGACACTAATTCCATCCATCCATTTTCTTCCGCTTATTCCTGTTAAGGGTCGCGGGGGGCTGCAGCCTATCCCAGCGGCTTTTGGGCAAGAGGTGGGGTTCACCCTGGACAGGTCACCAGTCCATCGCAGGGCCAACATATATAGACAAACAACCATTCACACTCACAGTCACACCTACGGTCAATTTAGAGTATCAATCAGCCTCGTCTCCTCTTGATGTCTTTGGACTGTGGGAGGAAGCTGGAGTACCAGAGAGAACCCACACAGGCACAGGGAGAACATGGAGACTCCACACAGAAAGATCCTGTGCCCGAGCCGGGGCTCGAACCCAGAACCTTCTTGCTGTGAGGCGACAGTGCTAACCACTGCACCACCATGCCACTGGGCCGCCTTTACACTTGTTCTGTGTTGTTAACCCTATCCGAATGTAATGTCAACCGAGACTCTGAATCCTGATTCCAGTTGTTCTATGCTAACAGTGCGAACTCAGGACTGTGACTATGATAATGAAGAGCAATTCAGAAATTTACTCAGGAACTCAGATTGCAGTATTTTTTCAACGTTTCATCTGAATGGCTGTCATCCCTCTAAACATTTTGATCGATTACCTCTTAACTTGTGAACATTACACCACGAATTCTTTGTTATTGCTGTGTCAGAAACTGAGTTGTCTGATGTCTCTGTAACTTATGATGAAATCCCATTCGATACTCTAGTACTATAGTGTTGTTCATCACTGTAGAAAAGAAAGAAATGGAGGTGGAGTAAAAATCATTTAATTGAAAAAGGTGATCTGGAGTTAAAATCAGAAGGTACCTTCTTCATTTGGAAGAAAATGAGCATGGGGTGCATATATCGCCCTCCAGACACAAGCATGAGTGCTTTCTGAGATGTTCTTTCATCAACTCTGGATGTCTTAACCAAAGAGGATAAAATCTGCTTTCTATCAGCAGTTTTAATATAGATCTGTCTCGGAATGAAAGTAACTCACAAATAGCAGAGTTCCTTAGTTCTGTCTGTGCCAATTATTTTTATCCACTCATCCCCAAACTATTAAGAATAACAGATAGATCTGCTACCCTCATTGACAACATTTTTGCAAACTCTGAAGGAAATGTGACAAAAACTGGATTGCTTTTACCTGATACCTCTGTCCACTTTCCAGTAGTTCAGCTTATACTATCTATAGTTTCCTTATGAAGAAACTCTTAAATGTAAAACACAGAGTATTTAAGAAAAGTAATTCTGATTGCTTTATTGAAAATTGAGGATTCTTCATGGGACAAGGTGTATATTGTCAAGGTGACACAGACTTGGCATATCAGACTTTTCTTTATTCTACCTTTTACCCTTGTTTTCCACCAGTAAAACCTCTCCAATAGGCAAAAATAAATTCCACAAAAAGCTCCTGTCTTATTCAACATGTATAAACTCTGAAAATTATAAAAGAATATTACTTCATCCCTTTTTTGTACAGTTTAGAAGAAATATTCTGCTAAAGGATTTAAAAAGTCTACTTAAAGCATTAAATCAACATGGAATACCATCAATGAACTGTTAAATGAAGGGAGGTCATATTCAGATCTACCTTCACATTTCACTGATAATGACGGTGCCTTTCTGATGCTTTTGATTCTGCTTGTAAATTTAATGATTTCTTTTGTGCAAATCGATTCTACTTTTGCTGAAAATATGGCAATCACTGCTGGGAGTCACTTAGAACATATTGAAAATTAGTTTCCTGCTGCTCCTAAGTTTGTTCCTCCAGATGTTAATGAAGTTAAGGACTCCTATTGGAAAATGATAAGTTCTTCTATTGCTGAACCCCTAACATATGTAGTCACAAAATGCTTGGAAACTGGTCCTATTCCAGCGGATTTGAAAGTTACCAAAGTTTTCCCACTTTTTAAATTTGGAGGTTCATGCAGTATGCATATTTTACTAATTATTGTCCAATATCTATTCTTTTGTGTTTTCAAAAAAATGTGCAGACTTGTGTATAGTTGAAAACTGAGACATTTGTATGACCATGGTATTCTGTATGAATATCAATATAACTTCCACAAGACAAAAAATATGCCCTGGGTGTATCTCTAGACGTGTCCAAAGCTTTTGATAATATCAATCGTGACATTTTGCTTGCAAAATTGTTCAAGAATGTTTTTCATGATATTACATACAAGTGGTTGTCAGCTTATTT
The DNA here is from genome assembly GCF_037954235.1 of Aulostomus chinensis. Classification (NCBI taxonomy): domain Eukaryota; kingdom Metazoa; phylum Chordata; class Actinopteri; order Syngnathiformes; family Aulostomidae; genus Aulostomus; species Aulostomus chinensis. The sequence goes on along the minus strand of NC_141329.1, from coordinate 17,135,998 downwards.
ATGTGGCAGGGAACTTTACATTATATTACAAGTTCAACTTCACTAAGATCTTGATTGCTTTGAAGTGCTCCTCAAGGATCCATTCTTGGCCCTTCATTTTTTTATTGTACATCAACGACCTTGCTGCTCAGTCTTAAAATGAATGTTCTTTTCATTTTGCTGATGAAACCAATTTGTCCTCATCACAAAGTAACTTTAATTTCTTTAACAGAGAGGCAAACAAGGACATGGAGAAAAAAAATTCGGAATGGTTTCAACTTAATAAATTGTCAATAAATATGTCTAAAAATAAAATTTCATTGTAGACACTGAAAAGAACAAGAGGTATAAAGTGCAAATTCGAAAATTTTAATCATTGAGAATTAACTCCTTTGGGTCTAATCAGCTTAATTCCTTGGAGTGCTGATTGAAGACAAGCTTAAGTGGAAAACACTTCCATCTTGTTTGTAAAATAATAAAATATTGATGTCACTTGTAAAATATTTATTCATTTAAATGATGCAAAAAAATTGAAAGTTTAGCGACATTCTCTGACCTGCGTGAACCCTCTGCTCCCCTTTTTCACAAGCTCAAAATACTTACCTACTTGTAGAAGTAATAAAATTTAAAGATTAATTCATAAGTATATACTCACTCCAGGCTGCATGGTGGTGCAGTGGTCAGCACTGTCGCCCCACAGCAAGAAGGTTCTGGGTTTGAGTCCCGGCTCGGGCGCAGGATCTTTCTGTGTGGAGTCTCCATGTTCTCCCTGTTAGCTGCGTGGGTTCTCTCTGGTACTCCAGCTTCCTCCCACAGTCCAAAGACATCGAGGGGACGAGGCTGATTGGATTCTCTAAATTGACCGTAGGTATGAATGTGAGTGTGAATGGTTGTTTGTCTCTGTATGTTGGCCCTGCGATGGACTGGCGACCTGTCCAGGGTGAACCCTGCCTCTCGCCCGTAGACGCTGGGATAGGCTCCAGCCCCCCCGCGACCCTTAATAGGATGGATGGATATCCACTCCAGACTCTTTCCCAGCACCATGTAAGACTCTACTAGTTAAACTCATACATAAATGCTCATACTACAAGATACACATATCACTGATATTCCCTCACTGTCACACAAACAGAAGTCAACTCTCAAGTCATTACAGAGGAGGTAGGTGGTGGATGCTCATATCCAATTATCAAACATTCAAAATCTTTCAACACATTCACATCTAAGCTTAGAATCATTCTGTTAAATCAAATAATACACAGCCCATCACAGTTGGACTTCATAACACTTATACACTATACTCACTCACACACACACACACACACACACACACACACACACACACACACACACACACACACACACACACACATATCAAAGATCTCTTTCACAAAGTTTTTTTTTCTAACATCGATATTGATCTACAGTTCCTATTATAATTTCCTGTCATTTTGAGAATTTATGATTGCTTGCTCTCTTAACCCAAATGACCTTGCTGCTCAGTCTTCAAGCACATGTTCTTTTCATTTTGCTCTGGCTTTCATTTTTTTTAGAACACTAATGTTAAAATTAGTAACACCATCACTAACGTCAGGTGTATTTTACCTGATGCAATATTCCTGATAAAATATAGTCTGCATCGAATTGTATTACGGTACAACACTGTATGCCAAATTGAAGTACTCTTCTTTAATTTCCCAATATGCAATGTCATATAAAATGAAAATGAAGTACCATGGGGGACCCTATAAAATGGCATGACAAGAATTGTGTTTATATATATATATATGTATATATGTATATATGTGTATATATATATATATATATATATATATATATATATATATATATATATTGCATGAACTATTGTATTTACTGCTATCTTTTTATTGTATTTTAGGCGTGCCCTGATACAAGCCCCTTCTTATTTTTTTAATAAATTTATCTTCTGTCTGCTATTGAATTCACGCAAAATAAAGAAAAAAATAGCATAACTGTGAGAAAGGACAGCAGCAGAGAGGAGGCTGATTGCCACATCGCTCACATCAACATTGGCTTGATATCCTAAATGTTGCTTCTTTGTTGCTCTGTTCAAGTTTCACTTTTTGACGAACACAATCATACATCATCATGTTGTACTGCAAATACTGCAGCTGGGTACAGCCATCTTTCACCCATACCTGAAAACACCCCTTAATGGCTACTGTTGTCATCTCTACATGTGTCTGAGCAGCAAAAAATAAATCAATAAATAAAGGTGGTACTGATCATACAACAACCAATTTACCTGCACTGCAGCACATGAATAACCAAAACTAAGAAAAGACATCAAGAAAAGAAAGGAGAAACATTTATGGAATATTCTCATATTCAAAAAACATTCTGACCGATCCCTAATAATTTGTCAAAGGAAAATTGAACCGCAATAGCTTATAAGCAATAATAAATGTGTTAATTGTGCTTTTATTAGCCAATATACTGTCCAGTTAATGCTTGTAAACATCTTACAAGGTTTTATCCATGGCTTATTAATTATTAACTAATTTAACACTTATAACAAGGACCTAAATATAAAATGTAAGTGAATTTCCTTATCTTTCATATTTGGGTAAATATATTGAGGTCGGGAGGTCGCTGTCATGCTGCTATGTCTGCATGGGTCTAATATGTTTTGGCCTTCCCACCCCCACCCTTGCACTCCCACTGACATGAAAAAGCCAGCCAAAGCGACTGAAGGTAAGGTAATGTACAAAGAATGTAGCATCCAACAACCTCAAACTGCAGGTTGCTGGCTGCTCAGTTTCACCTCTGGTAGAGCAACATGTTACCACTGCAGGCTGCAGGCTCGGTACACCCAGGACAGGGCACTGCCAGTATCAAGGAATTCTCTCAGGTTTAAGTATCATACTTTGTGCATCAGTCTGTTATGGAATGAAAAAAATCTATAAATCCAAATTCCAATATCAATTCTTTGGCATCTTCCTGTTTTTAAAATATAAATCATTCCAATTCCTTTTCCTCCCTCTCCAGGTGCTGAAGGGTGACCGTCTACCACCTTTGTGTCTTCTCAATCAACAGGACTTGAGGACATTCAGTATTCATGAGACGAGCAATGAAAATTGGCTTTTCAGCCTCTCCAGTCTGAGAGTGCTGGCACGGAGGGTGGGGTGAATCCAGACACTCTGAGTCATGTGACAAGGTGAGTGTAGTTTCTCCCCTGAGAGCGTTGGTGACAAAAATATGCAGTAAAAACATGCTGTGCCTTCACTGTTATCTCCTGGCTGCCTCGCCATGGAGCTCATTACCCTTCCAAATGTGGCTGCTGGTTCCTTTGTCCCACTGGGCTCTTGAGCTGACAGGCCATCTTGTTTTTGGCTGACTTGCAATCGTTGCCTCTGACCTTGTGTCAAGCAAATGGCTGACAGCCCCTCTAAACTGTCACCTGTTTCTGAGGTGGAGCTGCTTGATAGTGGTTTTCAACAAGAGGGGCAAGACCATGGGGGACACACTGCTTTCATGCTGTAGGTCACTGCCTGCAGCAGCGGCGTTCCTGCCAGGTTCAGGTACATAAAAACACGTGTTTTCCACTGTCTATTCTTTTCTGGGTTCCTTATTAGAAAATAGATGGAAGCCATAATGTCATTTTATCAAAATTTTCAGAACACAATGAAGCAAAGCTTCCACATGAGTCATAGCTAGGGATGGGCATCATTAGGACTTTTATGAATCCGATTCTGATTTCGGTTCTGCTTATCGATTCTGGTTCCTAATGTTTCCTTATTCTGATTCCCCCAGAAAAGGTTAAAAATAGAAAGCCAAATGTATATTTAACGAAAGAAAATTCATTGCAAACTAAACTACCAGTTATATTAATTATTAAATGTTAAAATAAATGTTTTGATGATTTGGAAGTGAAACCTGTACTGTAATTTATTAATTTCCCTCATGTGTGGTATTTTCTATGGTCGCTGCTCTCTCTAGAGAAACAGAGCCACACCTTTGATTGCTTACCTTGGTCCATCTCTTATTGCTAGTAGGCTACCTGCTGCTAGCTTCTCTGTTTGCTGTGTTGACAACATATTGCATGCAGCGTCACGTGATGTAGACACACAACAGACAGGTCCTGCTTGCAGATGTCTAAACTCATTCTTTTATGGGTACCCGATACTCACTGTATTTAATTTGGTTCCTATTTGGAACGGAATTTCAGTACCCAGTTCTAGTCAGAGCCGATGCTGATCCACCTCTCTCCTTCCAGTGTGTATCAATGTTCAGACACCTTGATTCACACTGGAGATGTGTCATCCAGAGGTCTAGGTCATCTGAGAGTCATTATCTCCAGCATGTACCTGGACCATGTAGTGGATGGTGGTGATCAGGAGGACTGGTGAAGTGGAGCCAGAGGGGCTGATTGGAAGTTGACCTCATGTCAAGGCTCATCTCTGGGATAAAGCCTGTGAGCTACAGTTCTGCCCTGTGAAGGTCACAGCAGCTCTCCACATCATGCAGCAGTATTATTCACGTCTCACATATTCACATCTATAAGCTGCATGTTGTGTGTTTTAGGCAGAATCCATACAGCTGGTAGTAACACAGCACATGTGCACAATAAGCCTGAAACCAAATATTGTTACTGTGATATATCATGATACTTTACCTTGAAATACTTGGTCGATACAATTAATAATAGCCCTGGTCATTGCTCTGCTTTGGGGAGCACCATGGACTACAACATGCTTCTTCTGTCACATGTGGAGTCCCCCCATCTTGAAATCCTGTGTTTGTGTGTGTGTGTGTGTGCGTGTGTGTGTGTGTGAGAGAGAGAGAGAGAGAGAGAGAGAGATCCTGTCTTTCTAACCATTATTAGGATTAACAATTTAGTAATAATTTCATTGTGCTGACAATTAACCTCAGCTGACCATTTTCACCGGATTCACTTTAAATCCACGTTTAATAATCCACTGTAATCTTTTCCCAAGGAGCTGTACGTCTCAAGTCACTTAGGCTCTGGCTCTTTCTGTAAGATGACTATAACAGACAGCAGTTCCAGTCAGTCACAGTGGAGTTACAAAAAGCGATAAAGGTAAGACAGTGAAATTTAGTTAAAGCTAACATTCAGAGGGCCTGAAAAATCCTGAAAAACACAACATTTCAGAAACTAGAATATTGTTCACTTTGATGCTGGAAGGCACATTTCATTCCAAGTCCTTCAGCTTCCAAACAACACATACTGTATGTAATTTATTAAACTGACTCTTCTGCATCAACAACTCCCTTAATATCCCACAAAAATATCATGACTGTCCTGTTCCTGCGTTTTTTTCTCCATTTCCTATCTTTGATTGTCTCTCCACGTCCTTGATTGATTACTTTGTGATAACTCTGGCAATAAATTATCTTGAGAGACTGAGAGGTTACTCCAGAATTATATTTGCTCCTCACTGTTGGCACACTGGCTCCACTACAGTTGACTTACAGGCCAAATAGATCAACAGGGAATCCTCATCTCACCTGGATCAAAGACAAGGGAACTATATGGGATTCTTTTTCATCAACAACCTGTTCAGCTGTAAATATCACGATCCCCTCCTGACACAATACCTGGGTGGATCCTTGATGTCCTAACCAGGAGACTTCATGTGGGGAGAGTGGGTAATGACTCTTCACCCTCCACCATCCTCCATACTGGGGCATCCCCTCATCAAAGAAGCATTTCAGAGCAGCTCAATGGAGTTTGTGACAAACTTGATTTTGAAGAAAGTGTGAATTAAACGTAAAAAAATGTTGCAGAAACCACAATTCTAAAGTTCTATAAAAAACACATCTTGTTAGAAATGGAAGGAACATGATTTGAGGAGGGCTGCATGGTGCTGCAGTGGTTAGCACTGTGGCCTCACAGCAAGAAGGTTCCGGGTTCGAGTCCCGGCTCGGGCGCAGGATCTTTCTGTGTGGAGTTTGCATGTTCTCCCTGTGCCTGCATGGGTTCTCTCCGGGTACCCCGGCTTTCTCCCACCGTCCAAAGACATGCAATTTGGGGACGAGGCTGATTGGATTCTCTAAATTGACCGTAGGTATGAATGTGAGTGTGAATGGTTGTTTGTCTCTGTATGTTGGCCCTGTGACGGACTGGCAACCTGTCCAGGGTGAACCCCGCCTCTCGCCCGTAGATGCTGGGATAGGCTCCAGCCCCCTCGTGACCCTTACTAGTAAAGAATAAGCGGTAGACGACGATGGATGGATGATTTGAGGAGCATTTTTTTTAATCATTTAAATATCATGCTTTTGTTTATAGTCATAGTAACTGCCATTTAATTCATTGCCATTTTTATTTTAACTTTTGTACATTGTTTTGTCAGTAATTTGGATGCTTTAATGCCTGCTACACCTGCTTATTGTAAGACGGAATAAGAGGCATGTGGAAATTTCTGGCTCCATCGTGTGAGCTGAGAAAACATTTGAGAGGTACTGCTAAAAATAGTTGGTCAGAATGATTGAAACCTCCACTCACGGTTCTCCATCAGTCTAAACAAAGCAGTCTTCTTCCCAACCTTGTGAATATCAAAGCACAATAAAGTGCAGCAAACGGGAACACCAGTGAGCTGAAGATGGTCCCAGAGGGAGCAAAGCCAACAGTAAGAGACATCGCTCAAATCAGTACTTGAAAGATGGGGGGAGAAAAATCAAAGAGTGAGAATGACTGCAAAAGTATTTTCCACTTGGCCAAGCTTACAGCGCTCTGTCACTGTCTGTTCACTCTAACTGCTGTGGATAAAATGTGTCGTCGCTGTCATGGAGGTTTCAGGCTAACTGAAGCTTGAGATCATAAGTGACATTTTCCTCGAATGCAAACAGAGTTGATGAAGTGATGTATTATTTACAGGGGCAGTGGTGACCCTGAGGGTGTCTGTGGAGCAAAACATATGACTGAGTGTGGAGATGTTCACAGAATGTCTGTGCTTGAACTGCAAAAATATGGATGAATACATAAACAAATTCATTACACAAGACAAAACCTGCCTCCCTCAAGTTTAGTAAGCTTGTAGTTGTGGTTTCAGTAAAAAGATAAAAAAAAAATTCAGCTAATGGATGTTTCTGACTAAGCTCTTGACATGCTTAGAAGAGGGATGTGAGAGGTTTCAACTATTCAATACCTTATACTCAAAACTTGTTTGAGTATAACTTTTTTGGGTTTCTACAGCTTTCACCATGGTAACACCTTTTATGTAGCACATGGAATGCAAAATAAAAGAATGACTGAAAACTAAAAGACACAAAATGGCCAGCTGTTATTAATCATTGCCACATTGCATGTCATTCCAGTATATTCTTACTTTATGATTTCTGTCGAATAAAAAGCAACTACATAGAGCAGCACAAGAATGAGCCCAAATACCTGCAGACAATGGTTAAATGGGTTCCTCATCTCCAAGACAATAAATGAATCATGGTCTGTAGTTAACACTAGCTTAAAATATGGCTGTTGTATGGCATAAAGAAAACAAATTGTTGTTCTTGCTGCATGGGGGATTATATACTGTGTGCATACATCTACTGATGCCTCTGGACACATCTTCAGTGATCTTCCTGGAATCATCGGGTGTTTCGGGTCTTTCAACATCATACAGCCTCCTCCAGGTGACCCAACCGGGGCTGATCAGACCCTGGCTTGTGTCCAGATGGCTAGCTACCATGACTCCATGGCTCTCCTCTTTTAAGCCACAACCATCGAGAGGCTCTCTCTGCCGCACTGGTGGTACTGCGGATGGCTCCCCTCTTGCTATCTCCCTCACTGCCTAAACTGCTGAAAGCTCTGGCCAAAGAATGGGCTGCAAAACCCCTGCAACTGACCTCCACCGGACTGCTTGCTCTCCACCCAGCCTGTTGACACTCACTGACCAGTCCCACGTATTTGGAGAGTTTCCTCTCAAAGGCTTCTTCCAAGCAATCTTCCCATGGTACTGTCAGCTCCAGCATCACCACTTGCTTGGTGGACTCTGACACGAGGACAGTGTCTGGCCGCAGGGTGGTAACAGCAATGTGTCTGGGGAACTTCAGCTGTTGTTCGAGAACCACCAGCAGCTGCCAGTCTCTTGCAGAGATCAGGATGCCAGCAGTTTTTCTTCTGGCAGGGGTTGCCTAATCCCCAGCATTGACACAGGTGATTGTTCTCTTGGAGGGTCAGAACTACTTTGCCCAGTCCAGTGCTGATGGCTTCAGCAATGGTCTTAAGGACTTGGTCATGTCTCCAACGGTACCTTCCATCTCCAAGTGCCCTGGTGCAGTGGCTAAGGATATGTTCTAGGGTTCCTCCCTTGGAACACAAGGGGCAAGCTGGAGTCTCTGTCAAGCCCCATGTGTGCAGATTTGATGGGCTTGGAAGCACATTGTAGACTTCCTGAATGAGGAATTGAGGCTTGGCTATCCAGAGCTCCATCCAGGTCACATTCCTCTCCATCGCCTTCTCCCATCTTGTCTAAGCTCCCTGTTGTTTCATCCCCACTGCCTCACAGGATCTTGTCCCCTCCTCTGCTGCTTTCACCTCCTCCTGGACAAGGCACCACCTCTCCTTTACCCTGGTGTTCAATTGAGGAGTTGGGAAGGACCCTAGCCCAGCTCGGCCCTGTGAGACCACTCCCACCAGGTTCCTGTGACGTAGCCTGGCCTCTGCCTCTTGGACAGCATCCTCTGCTCTACACTTCCTGCCAGTCCTCACTTGGATCCCAGCCTTGGCCACCTTTGGGTCACTGGAGTCCCTGTACTGCACCATGTCTCTGGCTCTGGTCACCTTGAATTCCTCCAAGGATCTAAAGGGCAGCTGTAGCTTGTTGTGAGTGTGAGTGATGCTGCTCAGGCTCCTTGGTAACCCAAGCCATCTTGACCTTCCTCTCCAGAGTCTCGACCGCTGTGATTGGGAAACTTCCCAGGGAAGCCTGACATCCACGGTTTTCAGCCAGCCATCCAACTCAGAGCAGTTGGACTGAATTGATGATGTGTCTCTCAGAGAGTTGTCAAAAATCTTGCCCAGGCTCTTGACTGGCTTCTCTGTGATAGTAGGAATGGCTTTGCCTGAGATGTTAAACCGGAACTTGTCCCACCCTCCCTTTCTTCAGCACCATAGATCTTGATTTGGCTGGTTTAAAACACATCCGGGCCCACTCCACCAGCCTCTCGGGACCCTTCAGAATCCACCAGCAGCCTGGGACTGATTCTGTTGTGACCGTGAATTCATCCATGAATGCCCTGATGGGTGGCTGCTATTGACCGGATCTCGATTGAGGCCCTCTGCACTCTGGCTCAGCAGACTTAATGAGCATGCTCATGGCTAGGGAGAACAGCATCACAGAGATAGTGCACCAGTATACTCCATAGAGCCTGGCATTCCTGGAATGCCACCCTTCTGGACTGATGTATCAATATAGGTGTTCTTTACCAGGTAGGTGCTCAGCGGTCTGGAAATGGCACTGAAGAAGACCTTCGCCTCCACACACAGCAGGGACGACGCGGAACTGGTCTAGCTGGGTGGAGTTTTCCTCCTTCAGGATACACACCCCTTCAGCCACTCACCATTGATCTTGGATCATCCTCCTTCTGCAAAACACTAAAAGGAGTTTTCACATGGTCTATGTCTTCCTGTTTCCCCCTGCACTTCTGCCCCAGAAGGTCCTTCATGAACTTGAAGGGGTTGGCAATAAAGGCGGCATGTTTACGTGCCCTCTCACAATGTCGCCTCCGCCTCTCTCACTCTCTCCATATATAAATATATATATACACATATATATGTATATATACTTAGTACCAAACCAACTTCCCCCCCCCGTCCAGTAATTCAACCTCTACACTTGCATGAAAGAAAACACTCTAATATTAGTAATTACTATAGTAATAATATGGCCAAATGGTCATTAGCACCTCTAAACTCATGAGTTTGACTGAGCACCAATCATAAATCTAATCAACCCCAAATTTTGTTCACATGCAGCAGAACAAAAGTTTTCCCAAAGCTTTATGTGGTTTTACAAGCCACATATTGTTCCAGAGAGATGTTTCAGTTGGCCCTGCTTGATGAATCTTGGTGGTTGAATATTTGCATTTGCAAGTTTAATGCACTTGTAATTCTTCCAATTTGCATAATGTCCCTTTTCCATCCATCTGAAGTCACTTAGGGGCAAGGGAGCAAATGGCTTGCTGATCTGCAGCATTGTGCTGAATAATTTTCCCATTGCTGCTGATGGCCTGGGTTGGCAACCATTGTAATAGACTGTCTGATTAGTGATTAAAATGTTTACCAGTACACATGGTAATAGATCCAGGCACCTCACAAGCCTCTACACGTGGGTGACGTCACATGTACTATTGGCTCAGCGGCTGATGTCTTTTTAACAATGTACTTAGCAAAGGCAAAGAATGCAGTAAGAGGGAGGGTTATTGATGCGAGAAATCATACATGCCCGAAAGAATTTAGTTATTGTTTTCATTTAAATTTGTCACTGATGGATGCTTTCTCAATTGCACAATAATTATGTGGCACTGCAGTTGTCAATGTTGGATGACTGGTCAAAGAAGGATTGATTTTCATGAGGTTCAGCTTGCTTTGGAGGATAATTAAATGTCAATTATCCATGTGTAAAACTATATTGGGAGATTAAGACATTATATCGATTAAAAGAATATATAGATAATTGTAGATTCGGTAACATGAAAAACTTAACAATCATGATGAAACTGACAAAATGTTTATCAACCTGTGAAACTCTTATTTTGACTTTCATGGCAACCGGAGGGTTGCTGGTTTGATCCTCACTTCCCCTGGTGACCACGTCAAAGTGTCCTTAAGCAAGATACTGAACCCTGCTCCTGATGAGTAGCTAAAGTGTGTGTGAATGGGTGAATGAGATAACAGTAAAGCGCTTTAAGGGCTGCTAAGGTAGAAAGGCATTATATAAAAATGAGTTCATTTACCATACAACTGTAATTATAGTCAGATCGACTAGTGTCTAATGATGGTTCATGAATGGTCATCAGGTGCCAGGAGATGCCACGTTACACTCTTCACTTGTGTGAAAATCTGGGGTAACAGACTGATGACTGTCATTACACCAGTTATGTGCTATCATAGTCAGTTTAAGAAGAAGACGGGACAAGTGTGACTCATCAATTCAATTTTATTTACCTAGTGTCAATTCATAAAAATTATGTCAGGGTGACCACAATACAGCCACTTCGAAGTGCATCATAATCAACATGTACATGTCCAGCTATGTTGAGACCATGAACTCATGATTCAAATGTCAACTTAAGGGTTTTTCCAAATCCCTATAATTTTTTTTTTTACTTTTTTGAGTGGTCACCGAATATTTTCACAATATTTCCAAAATGTCTAAATAGTTTTAGTTGTTTTTCAAAGAAACTACATTCATAAGGGCAAAGTGTTTCTAAATGAGCCATTGTTTGTTTTTGGCCTGACACAAAATAATCATAACATCATCTCTCCCTCCTGTACCTGTAGTCTTACTTTGGTGGCAGACCTGGCAAGTTTGAGAAATGAACAGTTTTCTTGCTAAGGAAACAACTTAATCAATGCTGAGCTCTTTCCCACCTGGAGAGTTTCCTCTGTCCTCAAGGTTCTTCTTTCCCAACTTTATAACTAAAGGCAGCGTTTAGATGTGCTGGTTAAATGTCCCATCATATTTACTTCTTTTAGGGAGATGAACTCAACCCCCTCAACCACTGAAAACAGCACATCGTCGGAAAAACATCCATTCCTCCATCCATTTTCAACTACTTATCCTGTTAGGGGTCGCGGGGGAACTGGAGCCTATCCCAGCTGCCTTTGGGTGAGAGGATACAGTCCATCACAGGGCCAACATAAACAGACAACCATTCACACTCACAGCCATGCCTGCGGTCAATTTAAGGTATCCAATCAGCCTCGTCCCCTCTTGCATGTCTTTGGACTGTGGGAGGAATCCAGAATACCTGGAGAGAACCCACGCAGGCACAGGGAGAACATGCAGACTCCACACAGAGAGATCCCGTGCTCGAGCTGGGACTTAAACCCAGAACCTTCTTGCTGTGAGGTGACAGTGCTGACCACTGCACTGCCCATTAGGGAAACAATAGTTCTTCAATGAAAAACACAATGACAAAATCACCTGGGCGGCATGGCTCAGGGGTAGAGTGGCTGTCTAGCAACCAAAGGGTCGCTGGTTCAATCCCCGACCCCAGTGACCGTGTCAAGTGTCCTTGAGCAAGACACTGAACCCATAATTGCTCCTGATGAGTAGGTTGGCACCTTGCATGGCAGCCTCCACCATCAGTGTGTGTGTGTGAATGGGTGAATGAGATGACACTGTAAAGCGCTTTAAGTACCGCTAAGGTAGAAAAGCGCTATATAAAATTGAGTCCATTTACCTGTGAACCATGAAACATGCCCATTCAGTCAGATTCATATCATCAATGAAGTTATGCTACTAAGCCTTTTGTGTAAATTTGTATTGGTCTCATTATGATGCAGTAATCATGTGCTGTGAGGAATCGCTGCAGATGTGAAAACATGCTGACCACCTACAGAAGCAGCAGCAATCCAACAGAGTTTTCTGAGTGAAGCAGACATGATGTTCATAATAATAGTTTTTACTGGAATGTTTTTGTTGTGAACCTTCGCATGCACATGTTGTTATGGACCCCCATGTATACACGAACCAGAGCGTGTGTGTGTGTTGTGCATTTACCCACAATGGGAAAATCCTTTAGCTGATAACCAGCTTGACCAGGCTGAGCATCAGCTACCAGCTCCTATTTGGCTTTTTCTATTTTGATTGTATTTGTGTCTGAATCAACAGCAAACAAGGAGTACATTTCAGTATAACCTGCAGGTGCCGTCAAATGCATTACAAAATGTACACAGTTCCACAAGTTACACTAGCTTCAGGTCAAATGATGGCCATATATAATATTGCAGTTATTTTGACTTTGGAGTGAATTTCTTTTCGTACAGACCTGTGCAATTATCTTCCCTCAGTGGCCCAGAAACCGCTAAAACAACTGTAAACGTATTATGTCTCTTTTTATTTTAACTGTACCAGAATTACAGTTACTTTTTTTGAAACATCCTGGATACCCAACGTTTGATTTTGTATTAAATTACTCCTCATGCCTGTAGCTTCTATACAACTTCCTTGTGCAGCCATTAAAATCACTTCCCGCAGACTAGGATCCAAGACACCTGCATTGGCATCACTCCTCAGACTGAGAAGTAATGGCAATGCAATAGAAAGTCAGTGTGTGTGATTGTGGCTGTTGTAGTTTTGTAAAGTCCGCTCACCTTAAGATATCTTGGATATGTTAAGTAGCTCTGTCATACAGACCCCTAGTTATGCGGGTAATTAGAGAATTACTATGTCATCCTTCTTTTCACTGACAGTGTCTTCATGGTCAGAAAATGCCATCAGGACGAATGTAGGAGGGGAGGTCAGGTTCTTTGATCCTGATTCTTGACCACAACTTGTGTTTGGGACTGTTAAGCTGAATATTTTCATGATATCAAATAAAAGGTATATTGATGTAACTCGTCCCACTTACTTTAAGAATGCTGTCTATAATTATAATTGTAACGCGAGTCTGCTTATGCACCTGTATACTGATGTAACTACAGTGAGTGGTTTAATTGTGGAATTCATATAGATTACAATACATGAAAACAAAATTATGATAATTTACTATGTGACTTTTTCTCAAGTCGCAACTAAACCCAGTCCAGACTTATCAATGATTTGCTGACTGCTAAGCTCTATAAAGATGATTTGGTGTTTTTCTGGAAGCGCCTAATACGGAAAGGTGCAAGGTCATAGGAGGGCACTTCTCCCAGGCTGAGTTCAGACAGAAGCTTGCCAATGATGGGTCCAAACTTGAAGCCATGACCTGGGGAGAGGATTCAATACAGTTAAGGCTGTAATAAAACCATTACAGTAATATACTTTGACACAGGTGTATATTTTTTCATGAAAATGTATCGAAAATGTTGCTATGACCTGTCATCTGTGATTTATATGGTTACATATTGTAGCCATATAAATCACAGATGACCGGTCATCAGGTGACGCTGATAAATGAATATCGTCCCATGTGCTGCACCATGCAGTGAAGCGAACCAATGAAGAGCATCTTCAGTTTAATTGTACCGCGTACAACAAAATGGCATGTGACCAAGCTTCCAGCAGGGGGCAGCTGCAATAAAGCCCCCCGGACCACCTCGAGGTATTTCAGGTAGACAGGGGGATCAACTCTGGAGCAGACACAGGGGCTTCGGCCCTCATGAGTAAATACATTAACAAAAATCAGCGCCGTTGTGATACCTGTCAATTAGCATCATTTTCTTTAGTCTCAAGGGACCAAATTTAGGGAGATTTGTACTTTTTCAGTGGGATGCTTTTTCATACTCAAACCTTGAAATGAGGAGAGAGTGGATACTTTCAAAATGCAGCACTCTTAGTTTCTGTTGCTAAGGTCTGAGAGGCAAATTTTAAATGTCAACAGGGCTGGAGGAATGCAGCAGATTGCCATCTGACAAAGGTCTCTGAGCTCCTGTGGATTCTGCCTGGCTTTGAAGCCATAAAAGCTTGGCTCTGACAGTTTGGCCACATGTATTTTCATCTCGCCAAAGAAGGAGAATGGAAAGCCTCAATAGATGGCCCACAGGGTGACTTTGTAGCCATGGCAACCCCCAGTACTTGCTTTAAAGCACTTGTGTCGGGCTTTGATGACAAATGGATGTTGTGATGGAGGGGGAGGAAGGGAACACATTTTGTCTTTATTATGGATAAGCCTTGTGAACTTCTGCCATACTGCTTCAGTTGAGCACATAAAGGACATAGAATGATGATGAGCACTGACAAGGCTACATGCACATTCTGTTTCTCCTAACTTTAAGTACACATCACATCAAAGCTGTAATTAATCAGAGCCGGGAACCTGATTTATTTTATTTTATCCCTGATGAAATAATTATACATAAAGCTTCACAGTGACTGCCTGGTTCAAAGGGAAATTACCCATTCAATTCTTTTATTGACTGAACAAGCAAATTCTTTACATAAAGAGTTTTGCACCATAAACCAAGCCAAACCAACAAGCAGATGAGATCATAAGATATTTGATCGTAAAAAGCGGTACAAAAAGGAAAACAGAGCTAAAGGGAAATATACACAGGTGTACATACTGTACTTATCTTAAGAACTTATGAACAGGTCAGAACATGTTATTGGAAATGATATTTCTGACCCAACTTTGTTTAAAATAACTACATTTAACTTTTGCTAGCTAACTTATCATTGTTTTAATCCATTAATCCATCCATCCATCCATCCATCCATCCATCCATCCATCCATCCATTTTCTTACGCTTATTCCTGTTAAGGGTCACGGGGGGGGGGGCTGGAGCCTATCCCAGCAGCTTCGGGCGAGAGGCAGGGTTCACCCTGCACAGGTCGCCAGTCCATCACAGGGCCAACAGATAGAGACAGACAACCATTCACATTCACAATCACACCTACGGTCAATTTAGAGTATCAATCAGCCTCGTCCCCTCTTGTATGCCTCACCATAAAGACAGTAAATTAAATCTGAAATGATCACAGGACCTTGCTGACATTGAGGAGTTTAGTGAACATCTCCGTGGTACTAGCCCCCCATCAGGAACATTGCTGATACACTTTAGCATTGTGGGTAGCGTACTATTAGATTTAGTAGTAGTGAAACTTAAAGCTTCTACAGGAGCAGATAACATCATTTACAACCTTGCTTGTGGTGAACGACCTCACATGTTACAAGATTATGGCTATAATCAGCTCCTCCATGGAAATCAACATTTTGGAACCCTACTGTTGAACTCTACTGCCTTACAAAGCAAACAAACCATAATCTCTACCTCTAGATTGCCAAAAGTAGTTTTAGATATAGATATATTATTCTATTGACCATAGGGCTACTTTATTTTACATTTTCTGGCCAATCAGTTTTTGAGCATCAAAATTAATTTAATTTTGCCTGCAAAGTGTGTGGATGAATCCTGTACCAACCTTCCTTTTGTGTTGTTGGTGGAAACAGACATTTTAGATCACTAAAATAACATTTTGGCCTACAGCCAGCAAAATTCCATCCATCTATAAGGTGGGTATTGAGTTGTCTTAGCAAGCACTCTGAGTTTAGCTGAAAGCAGGTGATTCAGAACTGGATCTTCCTGACAGATATAATTAGGTGAAGAACATGGTTGAAGCCAAAGAGAGAATGGTGCCAGGAGACACTGAAGTAACTGCAAGAGGAGAGGTGGGGCAGAGGATGCCCTCTGGGTGCCTGCGCCATGTTAATTAAAGAAAAACGTGAGCGTAGACCCAAAGAGCAAATTCTTTCACCTTTAACAATGGACAAGAACACCTCATTAAAAGTTAAAGATCTGTGTCATTGGCCTGCTAAACTCGGTGGACATTCTGCAGTGGGCAACACTGAGGGAGTACATGAGGTTCTAAAACTCTGCTGATAAATTATTTGCATTCTTAAGCTTTGAATTGACTTTGTGGCACCAAAACACTAGAGCGTAACTTTGGAAGTGGAGCTATAAAGAAAATATTATTTTAACACTTGAGGAAATTAGGCAGAAATCCCTGTTTGATAGCACAGTTAAATTATCTTTCTTGTATGCTTAGCTGCAAATAAATACAGATTAATGAGCAATCCAAAACATGAATTGCTATATAAATGCAAGCACTCCCAAACACTAGATTTGCATAAACCTAAATGCTAGCATAGCTCAAATTATTACATTTCTACATTTTCTATGGTCTTACTAGGATGTTCAGCCTGATTACAGTTGCCACAACCTTCGATAAAATTAGAATTGAGGCTGTTTCATCATGCCTAGAACTGTGAACTTGGATTCAATGCAGAGTTAAAACCTACTGTTGACCTCCAACAGAAGATTGCCACCTTTGGCAGAACCACTGCGACACTAAATGGATCAATTATCATGCCGCACAATATCTATCTTTACATTCAGAACAAGAACTGCAATATCTACTCTTGTCAAAGTCAATGTTTGTGTTTTGGAATGTTGTTTGTTGATTGCCTGGCTCCCTTGTCTGATAGTCAATCGTTTTTTGGGGTTAATACCTGAAATTAACTCTTTGATTTAAGTGTAACTTTTCAGTGCTTTTCTGTATAGAATAACATATGTCACTAAATATCAAACTCTTCAATTTCTAAGCTTTCATTTGTCATAAATCTTAGTTGTGGTGACATTGAGGTCATGTCCAATCTTACAGCCCCATTGGCTTTTGGTAAAGGGAACCCTTCATTCCCAGTAGCCTTATTTATAAGTGTATAGAAATGGTATTGGCATCAAGTCAATTTTAAGGGACATTCCAACATTAACAATGGTTTTCATGTCTAAATCATATGTACAAACAGATTTGATATACATTTTTTCATGGAGCATTTGCTTCTTAGGTGAAATTAATATTTAATGTGTAAAGTTTGATAAAAGTCAGATGGATAAATATGAGCACAGAGGGTAGGAGAACAGGAACACCTGATTCTGCAAAAATGATACACAAATATACAAATTAACACATATGATAATCCAGCACCATTTTGTGATTTTTCTTGCAATGGGCTGGAGGCACTTAGAGGAAGCTGTACATATGCTGCAGAGCACAGTACGACCTGCATCATGGCCAGTTTGTAGAGATTGCACTCTTTATCTAGTTAAGTCAATAAGGGTCCAAGTTGCACTGTAGTCTATGCAAAGGCAAATTGTTAAGGATAAAAAAATGAATTGCTTATTGGGTACAAATTGATTAACTGATGCTAAAGTAGAAATTTCTCCCGTTGGTGCATCAAAGTGTAGTCTGCACATGCTTTTGAAGGAAGAGACATTACACCATTAAAAAGACGTGTACACCAAAGTGTTTCATACAGTACATGCACACTCAACCCTCCCATGAATGTATTTGCACGAGGGGAGAGCACAACTAAACCAATCGGTCTGACATACTGCTGCAGGCGGAGTGTATGGTCAGTCATGATTTGTCTGTTTGTACATGACAAACCAATGTCTTTAGCCACACAACTTATTATGTTGTTAAGTACAACTAAACCTGGTGCTACTGTGTTCTTCCCTCTGTCCGTCAGCCTCTGTGATAAAACCATGCACTCAGTGCCCTCATAAATGTTCGAAATGAATTGTCTCAGCTGAAAGGCTGCTGGTTACTAGGCTACAGCCTCTACTTCTTGTCACTCTGATGCTGACAGACAAGTATAGCATGTCTACTCGCCCAAAATATAGACAAGAGTGCAGTTGGATAACTCATCTGAGACACATGGCTTGTCATTAACGATCCCTTTAATAGATTTCATCCATCCATCCATCCATTTTCTACCGCTTATTCTGTTAAATGTCATGGGGCTGGAGCCTATCCCAATAGCCTTCGGGCAAGAGGCAGGGTACACCCTGAATGGGTCGCCGCGCCAACACATATAGACAGAAAACCATTCACACTCACTGCCATGCCTACGGTCAATTTAGAGTATCCAATTAGCCTAGTCTCCTCTTCCATGTCTGTGGACTGTGGGAGGAAGCCTGAGCACCTGGAGAGAACCCACGCAGGCACAGGGAGAACATGCAGACTCCACACAGAAAGATCCCGTGCCCGAGCCAGGGCTCGAACCAGGAACCTTCTTGCTGTGAGGCAACAGTGCTAACAACTGCACCGCCGTGCCCCCCAAGATTTCATTCACTTAAACTAAAAATTATTTGTTGTGTGTTTCTACCTGAGAATCCTGCTCCAATCACAATATTGTTGTAGGCAGGGTGGCAATCCAGCACAAAATGGCGATCTGGTGTTAACTGTGAAAACAACAATAAAACATGAATTCTGAGTAGGCTGACAGATAAAAACCCCAAATGCAAACTGTCTGGTTTGAAAAATAGGTTAGGCGTGATAGACTTTGTTTGTGATCTCACAAAAAAACACATTTGGGCACATTTACTCTTGCTTCCTCTTCCTGGTAACAAGGAGATATGAGCAGTGAGCCGAGCAATTGCCGATTGACGATCACAAGGAGACACAGCTCCCTCCAATTTGAACTTAGTTGGTCAGGTCTTTGTGGAAAGTGTGTGTACAAATATCTCTAACAAAATACAATTATCTATCACATGGTAACATGACCTCAGACAGAGGCAGGACGTGTATCATTTTTTTAGGATTCACAACTAATATGAAAAAACATTTGCTGTTAAGAGAGAAATGAGCATGACTGTCAGGATTTTGGGGCACTGAACAAGGTCACAGGGATGATTTTTTTCCCTGTAGCTTCACTATGTCATCTTGGTAAAAGTGGCTTACTGAGTTGCTGCAGGGCAGAGCAGCTGCACAAGCCCCATCATCCCCATGCATGCACATGTATGCGCACACACACAAAACAGACCCTACCTCCTATAAGTACTATTGGAGGGCAGCTGTAAATTCATACCAGAAACTTTAACTCAACATTTTATATGAAAAAGGTAATTGTTAGAAAAAGCTCAACTATAGTTAATAGTGATGTCCTGGGTGCTTTAAAGAAATGCCTGTAGTATTTCTTCAAGGCTGAAAAAAGTTGAAGAAGAAAGTTGATTTAAGCACCACATTAAACGTAACGAAGTGAGGTGAGGTGGGTGCTACCTAAAATGGTTGTCTTCAGCATGAGGACATGCCTGGCAGGTCAAACATGGTGCAGTACATTCTGACTAACCCTAGAAATCATCAGATACTTTCATAAACCACGGGGACTTCCAGTCTTGGGTTGTCGATACTGACCGTGTACATGCAGCTTTCCACCACGGCAGGTTCGGGGATCAGGCCAGGGAAGCAGCGGGTAATGAAGCGCTTCAGGATGTCAATATCCGACCTGTCTGTCTGCTTGTCTCTCTGGTCTGGGTCTGTCTCACTGCCCATGTGATAGCATATCTAAACCCACACATTTGCAACAGTATTGTTATTGATACATGTCTGCCTGAGCTGGATGTTGAATACCTACAAGCAGTATAAGGCCAATGTACAGTATAATGTGAAGTATACTGTAAATATATTGTGGTGTCATTGTGTAAGGTTTTTCTATACATATACACTGTTATTATCAGCATTCATGACCAATAAATCAGTATAATCATGGAAATCCACAAACATCTATTTTATGTTTGTTACAATTTATTATGAATTTAGCTAATACTAACATAATTTTAGTTATTTAGAATATATATTAAGTCCTTCGATGACAAAAACAATATTATTGTTGTAATTATATACAGTTATGAAATTGCATATTCTATGTTAGTGAAAAAAGATGGTATTGATGGCTCTTTGCCTAGTTTATGGGAATATGTTTATGAGCTTAAATTCGGAAATCAGACTTAGACGTGAAGCTGGTAAAGCTACATGTACAGGGAAGTGTGAGGCAGGAAATTACACGTCTATCAGCCATTGTGTTTGTCTCCAAGTGGCAGCTTGAAAGGCAAATGACAAAAAGGGAAATAGGAGAGACTGCCATAAACACACTCCAAACTTTCAAAGGTGCTTTTATGTGCTGCTCCTGTCAGCCAGCTCTGACACATCCAGTGTCCCTCAGAGACTAGAGGCACAGCAAGGGGGCTGGGGGATTAGAAGAACAGCTGTTATGCTAGTTATAGTGTTAGCTGTTATGTTTTCTGCAGGATTATCTGCTCTAGATGATGTGAATGAATAGAAATATAACACAATTATTTTCTGGATTTAAGATTCAATTAATGTGGCTTTACATTTTTTTTGACTGTAAGATGAAATGTGTAGTCCCTTCATACTAGGTTCAAAACACAGGCATTTTAGAGATGGACTAATAATAGCATGTCATCAATTAAAGTACTTTTTCTCTTCTTTGTTCTATCAAACTACTGTAATTGATCAAACAAACAGTAGCTTCGGTGATGGAACAGCAGAATGAATAATGCTATGTGGCATCGCCATCTGTTCCCCCCACAAACACTACTATGCATGTGGTCTGCTATTAAGATGTGAGCTCCTGCTGGCCCACCACAGCGCCAAAAATAGAGACGTGCCATCAAATGACACCGAGCCCAGCTCAACGAATGAAGATGATGTGACAAATCACATTTCACAGTCGTCTTTACTCAATGTGTTTTTGCTCTAAAGTGGGAGGCTGTCTCTGTGGCAGTTATTATCATTCCTCCTCTCCTCAGTTTATAAATTACAAACAATATCTGTTTCAAACATTCAGACAGAAAATATCTGCATTTTTGTTCAAAATTTCTTTCCTCCCAGCAGCAAAGTACTGACACTCAAATTTAGTCATGTTTCATCAAAAGGCACCTTTTTTCCATGTACCAGAAATTAGTGGAAAAAATATTGTTAATAGTCAGATTTACTTCAATACTGATATTAATCTATGCTAATTGAAAGAAAATAGTTACTTAAAAGAATACTTCATACTTCAATGATAAAAAAATGAACTCAGTATTGACACTGAATCATACTGACTAAAGGAAACTAGTTATTAGTTACGATAAAAAAAAACATTATCATAATAAATTGAAGTCATCGTCCAACATTGAGCTACGGTTAATTGATAGAAAATAGTGTATTAGAAGTAAATCAAGAGGTGAAAAAAGGGGGGAAAAAATACAAAATTATGTTTTATAGTGCTTGATGCTAGAATTGTGATGTTAGCCAACATAAGTTGGTGTGAGTTAAAGTAAAGAATGTGATAGAGTCCAAACAATCGAGATGACAGCGACAAACTCTAAGATTGGATTCAATTCACCTTGAGTAAGTTTTATCAATGTCAAATTTCAAATTTGAGAATAATTATGTTGATTAATGACAACCGTAGTCAAAGATGATGGGCTTTGAGTAAAACTAATGCTTATGTTTGAAAGTGCTGTTAAACATTGCTTCTAGTAGAACAATGTTACAGTCAATCAGACAATGCTTCAGTGTGTGCATGAACCTTAATTTATTAAATGCACTGGCTCTATATTGAATAATGAAGCCAAACCATCAACTATACGACAATATTTGATATAATAACTGATCATTAAGACTATGTTATGTGGAACTGCTGGGAGTATGTGAGGGAGATAGACAGAATCCAGTAGTGTGATGTACCTTCATCAGGCCTGGGTAATCATCTGAAGGTAGGCCATAGATATGTTCTTTGGACTCCTCTCCCTCTGTCACTATGAAGCAGGGGAAACGTCTCTTCACGTTGTATGATCCAGGTTCTCTCTCTGCCCAGTAGCACACATTGATTTTGACCACCTAGACAGTGTGCAGTCATAAATGATAAATGGGAAAAAATATTTTGTTACAGTCCTCCTGTACATTTATATTTTAGGGTTGAACCACAGAGTCCAGGGAGACTGTCAAATGGGAATGAAACTGATCTTTAATTTCATATCTACATTTTAGATTAGATGAAAACTGAGCTACAAACAGTCAGTCAAAGAAATCAACACAATCAACATGCTTATGGGCGGCATAGCTCAGGGGTAGAGTGGCCGTCTAGCAACCAAAGGATCGCTGGTTCGATCCTTGACCCTGGTGATGGTCATGGTGCAAGATACTGGACCCATAATTGCTGCTGATGAGTAGGTTGGTGCCTTGCATGGCAGCCTCCACCATCAGTGTGTGAGTGTGTTTGTGTTTGAGTGAATGAGATGACACTGTAAAGTGCTTTGAGTACCGCTAAGGTAGAAAAGCGCTATATAAAATTGAGTCCATTTTACATGTACAATTACAAGTTTTTTCAAGATGTTAGAGGACAGGACAATCATGACAATCTTTAAGTTAAGTTGATATTTTGGGGAGATGTTGATGCATGAGTCCTTGTGAGTGGATTCTTGTACAACTGATCCGCTTCACATTGATTGTCAGTAAGAAGCACTAAAACTAAAAGGCCAGACATTAACAGCTGGGTGTCAATTCTTAAACCCAGTCACGGAATCTGACTAAGCTAACATGCAAATCCTCCTGTACTCTATTGTCCTCTTCCAGTAAAAGTGCAATTACAAAAGTAGCTTGTCGATTTTGAGATGAAAATCAAGCCAGGTTAAGTTTTGTTAGGTTTATCGTCCCAATAGGGGACATTTGAAATTAAGATTTAATGAAATGTACACATGCTTTTACAAATTAAATCCATCTGAGGGCGGCAATAATAAGGACACATCGGGAGCATTCAGTGTAATGAACTAACCGGCTGTGCACTCATTCCCAAGAACCATAAAAATTCACAGCAGCACTCTGGCAAGCCAATGAGCTCCAAGCCTGCACTTCTCTACCAGTTCACTCAGGCATGGTATTCCCCTGGTCCCCCAGCCCGCTACTAGCCTGAATAATGCAATTCCAATATCACCTCCAATTCTCCACTCTTAACAACTGTCTGCTTTGTTTCCTCATCACCTTCTCTTTTCAGGCTCTGTGGCATAATGCAGGATGGAGGAAACTCTGCTGACTAAGGCCTCTCAGCTGTTTAAATATGGAGGACGACTGCTTTGGGTTATGGTTAAAGGTGAGAGAAACATCTCCACGTTTGTGTCGATCTGATGGAGAAGCTTGATTACAGTGCAAACAAGTATAAATGATATTAAGTCTCCATATTTCAAAAATTACACCAAAGAGGTATCAGCTAAATTTATGGTTTATGAGGGTCTTTTATAAGGACTATATACACACACATATATATATACATACACATACTATATACACACACACATATATATATACATACACATACTATATACACACACATATATATACATACACATACATATATATGTATATATGTGTGTATATATGTATATATACACATATATATACACATATATATGTATATATACATATATATACATATATACATACATATATATATATATATACATATATATATACATATACATATATATATATATATACACACACACACACACACACACACACACACACACACACACACACACACACACACACACACACACACACACATACACAATTGGAAACAAGAGACCTGAATAAATCAAAATCATGTTCTTGGTCAGATGTTTTCCATACAAATTTTGTGTCCAGCGTTCATTCACAATCATTTTGTGAACTATCATTTGGGTTTTCAGGATAATAAGCCGATTGAACTACTTTCACAGCTGGTGGTACATACAAATCTCCCTCTCTTTTATTTTAACAAACTTTTCCCATTGGGTCTTAGTACATCTTCTAGGTGAGTACCTCTAGTGGAAGCTGTAGGCTCGTGTGGGCCAGCAGTTGGTTTGCCCAGGGTCCCGCTGTGATCACCAAACTCTTGGCTCGATGAACACCAGAGGACGTGGAAACTGTAACGACAGCACCTGGCTTGATGTCTGTTACCTTCTCTTTGTCTCGGATGATGCCACCCAGCTTCTGAAACTCGTACTGGTAAATAAGAAAGAAGGATATGTTAGTGAGCATTCAGCACAAGCAATACCTGTGATAAGACTATTCTCTGAAAATTTTAATTTCTCAGGTGATAAATCCAACATATTCTCTAAATTTAATTAAATTATGTTTATAGTATATATCCCAAAAACACAAATCAGAAATTGCCCCACAGGTTTTACAATATGTACATTACAGTGAAAACTCCATCTATCCATTCAACCTGTTAAGGTTCGCAGCGGGTCTGAAGCCTATCCCAGCAGCTTTTGGGTGTGAGGCAGGGTTCACCCTGGACGGGTCACCAGTCCATCGCAGGGCCAACACATAGAGACAGACAACCATTCACACTCACAGTCACACCTACAGTCAATTTAGAGTATCAATCAGCCTCGTCCCCTCTTGATGTCTTTGGACGGTGGGAGGAAGCTGGAGTACCAGAGAGAACCCACACAGGAACAGGGAGAACATGGAGACTCCACACAGAAAGATCCCGTGCCTGAGCCGGGACTCGAACCCGCAACCTTCTTGCTGTGAGGCGCCTCACAATGAAAACTATAAAATTAAAAAAATTTGACAAGAATATAATTTTTTTTTTTAATCTCAATATTCAAATAGCATATATTAAAATAATGAAATGTTTCTCTTGAATTGGTATATACCTATCAAAATCATCAGGTGAAGTGTGATGTTTTTAAAAACAATAAGACTTTCAAAGAGCAACAGAAAATTCAGTATATGTACAATGAGATCCTTTCAGTCAAATATAAAAAGTATGCTAATGCTGTTTATGTTTCACAGAAACACAGTCTCTATATAATAGTCTTTATCTGGGATTTAGAGGGCAAGTGAACTAACATAAGTGGCAACTTGTTCCTTCAGAATTTTTTGTTTGATTAAATACATTATTTTTGATTTAATGAAATCTTGTGCAATCGTAAAAGCAACAGGAAACTGTTGGGGCACAATGTGATTGAAATACAGTCATCTTGTGAATGACACATGTCTGTGTATCGCCACAGCTACTGTTATCTGTTCAACACATGCTTCCATGCAAATATAGTACAAAATAATTACAATAGAGAGAGTAAGACTTTTATTCAAAATGTTTATACTCTAAAGAATTGGAAGTAATAAGTACTACATTTGTAAATGAATAAATTAATAAACACGTGAATGAATTCAGATGTAACAGCTTGAACTAAGTAACACTGTAGAATTATTCCCCTGACTAACTACCTTGGTAATTAAGCTTCATGTAAGGCAGATACATTTTGGCAAACAGCCTTTTTTATTCAAATGTCAATAAATTAAACAAGCATCCGCACATGGCTTCAGTGTGAGGTAACTGCCTCAGCAATAACAATAGCTTGCTGCGGGGGAAGCAGAAACGAAGAGATGCTACCAGAGCTGCAATGTAGAAAATAGTTTTGATTGCAATTTTGTCAGGAATAAAAAAGATTGGTGATGAGGTGTAAAGGTGGGGCCCTGAACTGACATGTGCCTGTGTGAAGGTCAAACATAAACAACATAGGGCAGCTGTTTTGATTTGTGATATTCAGAGCTTAAACCCATGAGGGTGTTTCAGAACAGAATGTCAACTGGAAATGATACAAGGACTTACACGGATGCTTTGTACTTGATCAAGAATGCTGGTCTGTGATAATCAAATTGCTTAGGTCTTCCAAAAGGGCTGGCCCACAAGAACACTAACATCGGGTGATTTTCACCCACACAATTCTTGTCATGTCATTTTATAGGGTCCTCCGTGGTACCTTTTTTGCATTTTATGTACAAACATTGCATGCTTGGAAATTGAAGATGAGTACTTCGGTTTGGCATACAGGGTTGTTCCTTCATATATTTTGATGAAAACTGTATTTTATCAGGAATACTGTATCAGATAAAATGTACCCAACATTAGTCATGTTCCTAATTTTAACGTTAGTGTCCTAGGGTAAAGACAGCAGAGGGAGATGATATTAAAATAAAAGCTGAGAAAATGTAATGCAGAAAGTCTATTATGATGTGTAAGAAGACATAACATTAAGGATAGGAGGCTGTTACAGCCACGCCATGAAAATGCACAAACATCTGCTATGCATTGAGCTTTTATGTTGAACTACCTGCTGCTTCAGTACCAGAGTGCAACAATCTGTCCAGTCAGAGTTGACATCATGAGATGGCTGGAGTAACTTCGCCAAGACCAGGCACAAGGTCTTAATCACAGCTTCCCAAATCTTACCATTATGATGTGGGTATGGATGATGCTGTCAGTGTCATGTTTTGTTTTTGTTTTTTTAATGTTCCAGAGTCTTTAATACTATCAAACCTATTGGAGGAGAAGCTGCACAGCTACTATCTATCCAAATTTATGCAGCCGATGCAATAGGCAATATAGGCCAAAGGAAATGTTGTCTGTCCTCTTCACTCTGTACATCTCAGATTTCCAGAACAACCTTGAATCCTGGCGCCTATAGACATTCTCTGATGACTCGGCAGTGTTGGGGTGTGTTATGGTAGGCACAGGCAGGAGTCAGAGGATCTAGAGACTAACTTTGAGGTTGAGTGCATCAGGAATCATTGGCTCCTAAATATTAATGAAACCAATAAGTATTTTGGAACCATGTGCAGTATTTGTGTGTAAACAACCAATGCTATATACAATACAGGAATGACCATATTATGAGGAAGCTCGGATCAGTTTTGTGGATCTGCTTTGAATCTGTTATATTTACACTGATACTATATACAATTGCTGTAATAATTTCCCTCAAAAGAATCTCTCTATTTGTCCCTCTGTCCATCTGTGCAAGTGCCACCTTCTTGAAAGAACACAGCTTTGTTTTGTGCTTGACCTGGCAGCCATGGACCAGTCCGTTCTCCTTCACTGACTTCTTTCAGTGCTGACTGAGTCCAGTAATGGGAAGTTACAGCTGAATATATTCCTGGGGTGAGCTATTATTGGATGAAAATAATGGGCAGGAAATGTGCTCAGGTAGGCCATTCTTTGTATTTTTCAGCCCTGATACCTGACCAGGTTTTTACAGGATCAAATCGGAAAATGTTTGCATCTTTAATTTTTTTATTATTTCCATATATGTTGATGCCGTTTTGTTCTCTGCAGTTGAATTCAGAGGGACAGTTTTTATGGGAAACAACCTTCTGACAAATGTTAAAGTCAGTTTATGTTGTACTAGAAACAGCATACTGTTATATTCCTTTCAGACATTTCAAAAAGACTTGAGAGGGATTTAAACATGTATTTTCACCCTTAAAACCCTTGTGCTGGACCGTTTTTAACTGGAACTTGTAATGTGCAGTGATATTGCTTAAAAATACTTGTATGGGACATATATTTTTGAAACAAAAGCAGACAGGTTTTAACAAACCAACATTTTAGTTTAGTCAGACGAACTTGATCTGAAATCCGTAATGAAACTTTCAGGACAGTTGTAATGCTGCTAATAAACTTTTATTTAAAAAACTGGTAAACTGAGTGTGCATATTTGCAACCAGTGGGGCTGTATCCAACTCAAACTATTTGGTTCAGCAAAAAAAAGTTAATCTCTGGTCTTCATGAGACACACAATTCCATCCATCCATCCATTTTCTACCGCTTATTCTGTTAAGGGTCACGGGGGGGCTGAGGCCTATCCCATCTACCTTCGTGTTAGAGGCGGCGTTCAGCCTGGATGGGTGACCAGTCCATCGCAGGGCCAACACATATAGACAGACAACCATTTGCTATCACAGCCACACCTACAGTCAGTTTGGAGTAACTGATTAACCTAGTTACCTCTTGTATGTCTTTGGACTGTGGGGGGGTTAGGGTTAGGGTTAGCCAGACTACGTGGAGAGAAACCGAGCTGGGGCTCGAACCCTGAACCTTCTTGCTGTGAGGTGACAGTGCTAATCACTGCACCACCATGCCACCAAAATAATTCTATGAAAACCCCTTTTTGGAAGAAGTTCTTCAAGGATTTTTTTCAATGTAAAGGATGCCATGTACTATTTCTCTCTGTTTGCTAAGACAGCAGCAACATTGTTTTATGAATAAATAGAGAAACAGACACTTAATGCACACATCATTTTTGAAGCAGACCTGCAGCTGTTTTATAGATACCTGATACAAGGACACAGCAGAAAAATGGAGCGAGAGATACTTATGTTATCTGTGGCCCCAGTGATCGGATTGCAATTGGATAGCACTAGGATCACATGAAAGTACAAGTGTAAATGGACCCAAGATGCACTGAGGACATATTGTGATCTGACCACCTTCAGAGGTGATCAGGGACACATTCTGATCTGACTGCTTTGAATAAAATGTAAATGCAAATGCATCTTAAATCTGCATTCAACAACTCGATAGGCATAAATATGTCATTTAAAGGCAGCAATATCTGCACAGTTAAAAGGTAACAAAGAAAAAAAAGCCAAACTTGCAATTTATTTAGGTAATTAGTGTTCATAGGGAATCTAAAACAAGTGGATATGTCTAATGTGAATATCTGACATTCTGAATCAAAGTTAGTAGCCAAATAAAAACTCAATGAACAGTCACTGCTTTGGCTGAATATTTTCAGTTTTGACAGTTGTAGGGACTTGGAAACATGCTTCATCCACCATGTACTGCATTTGCCCATTCCAGTAAAATCTGTGAGCCTGTGATCAACCACTGCATATTGGGGGCAAATTTAAAAATTGAATCATATAGAAATTTTGAAAGATACATAATAAACAGTGATCTTTTGCCATGTTATTAATCTTTCTTGTTTAGCTACTGTCTTGTTCAGTGAAAATACTCCAAATTCACCTTCTGAGGAGCCTGATGTTTGATGTTTTCCTACCGTCAAGATTGAAATGATGGCTGATCATAACATAAAATATTAGACTTTTAATAATGAGAAACACTGCCCGCCATTCATGTGAAATTTTGTTATAATAACTGTGTGAATTCAAGAATTACAGGTCAGCCTGAAAACATCATACCTCAAGCCAAGCTATCCTGTTCATGAAATGTCTGATACCAGAGCGGCCCACCTGTACAGTCTTGAGCACCCGGTCTGCATACAACACAC
The DNA here is from genome assembly GCF_037954235.1 of Aulostomus chinensis. Classification (NCBI taxonomy): domain Eukaryota; kingdom Metazoa; phylum Chordata; class Actinopteri; order Syngnathiformes; family Aulostomidae; genus Aulostomus; species Aulostomus chinensis. The sequence continues at coordinate 17,106,450 of NC_141329.1, read as the reverse complement.
CAGCATTTATCTCCACCAGCGCTCCATCCCCATCAGCCAGTTTGACATTAGGTATATGCTGGTTGAAGTTGTCACGGGTCAGAGCCAGCATGGGAGTGTTGCTTTTCAGGAGGGTGTTCTTAAACAAGTGGTAGCTTTGACTGTTCTCCGGTCCCATCACCAGCAGTCCTGTTTGTCTGGGAGGGAAAAGCAAGAGATTTGCTTAAGGGTCTGCAGTCTAGTGTTGATTTGATATACAGAGGAGATGCTAGCTGGAAAATATAGACACCTGAAATGTTATTCAAATCTCACTGATCAGACAACTTCTGTACACAACTATAGTATGCACAGTAGATCAAATTTCAATTAAACGGATGAAATTTTTGCCCACCAGGACTTCTCTCAGACCTTGTTTTCCTAAAAAAAAAAAATCTTATTAGCATATTGTGATACACATGTAACTGCATAGAGATAATAGAACAAGAGTGCAATGCAAAGATGCCAAGATAAAAAGAAGAAATAATCATATATTCTGATGTTACAGTATGTATACCAAAAGTGTCATTTTATCTCCGCTGTAGCCATTTCAGCACTGCCTTTGCTCTTTTCACCCACAATTATGACACTGATTAACTAAATAAGCTGACGGAGGACATCCAGAGCTAACGTCAAGGTCGAGGACAATGCTGCACTGCAGACCCAGGGTGATGACAGCACAAGCAGTTATGTAATAGTCAGGTGCAGGTCATGAAAAGAGTGGGACAAGGAGGGACAGTTGACAGCTTTACAAACCACATATTACAATTCTGTTTGTTTTACTTACATTAGCTAACTGCATCACTGTGCCCCCCCCCCCCCCCCCCGCCGTCATTGTGACAAACAATAGCGCTAAAAGTACAGTTTCACCAACATTCCAACATGACTGATACAATAAACAATGATGGCTCAGTAAATGGTTGTCAAAAAGTTGTTGGCCTAACCCCCACTTTTGATTCTTAAAGCACAAGTAATCCCTATCACAGCCTTCAGACCTGAGGAACTTCAGACAGCAGAGTTTCTGTTGAGAGGATAATACTTTGGTCAGAAATATGTTTACTTGGATGCTCCTGCCGTTCTACAAACTTAGAAAAGACAAGCTATATCTTCCTGTCATGTTACAGCCTTGATAGGTATCTTTTAATATAAGTCCAAAAAGCTATGCCCTTAATTTCTTTTTCATTTTTTGTGGTATTGAAGATTTTTCAAAGTCTTAGAGATCTGAGTATTGCAGCAACATTGATACATACCGCCAAGGATGAATGGCTGTGTGTGCTTGAATTGACATATTATGGTTCAGCCCAATAATTTGTCACTACTGCTTTAAGTGCCAGCCTCTCCACACTTACTGGGCCGCTGCTGAGACAGATGGCCAGTGGCACCAGGACTAGTTTGTGTTCAGCTCTCTCATGTATGGGCATATAGATAAAGAGGAAGTGAACGTAACACCTCTTGAAGCAGAATGTTTATATTAACTCAGAGAAGAATACAACCACACACAAGGTGCATAGATTTAGTGAAGCATTTGAAGGTTTACTTTAGGTACCGTCAAATTAGCTGTGAGTGTCCCGCCTCCTCCTCATCCTCCTCACCCTCCCGCTGGCTGGTACTCACATTCCCCCACACTGACCTGACCTGTGCATGCTTACGTCATCACAGAGTCGTACATTAGAGCCTGACTTTTGGTCAGAATTTCTGCATTATTATGCTTTATGGAGCTGCAGTAGAGAGATGGCTGTAATACTGCAGGGGAAATAGGATGGGAGTGAGAAGGCATTCCCGTGTCAGGCTCTACTGTGATCACTGTAACATATACTGAGGTGACATACCTGGGGGACAGGTACTTGAACATGGTATGGATTGCCCAGTGTGAGTAGACCCTCAATATGGTTAAATTAAGAGTACTTGATGCATTGCTATGTCCTGTGTGACTTTCATACTTGAACTGTACATATCATGGGAATATTATCACCTTTGTCAAGAGTGGAAATGTGAGGTTGACTCAAGTCAATTTTAGCTTGTATAGCATCACAATAAAAGAGATGAAATGACACTTTACAAGTAGCACAGGTGTAGACCCACACTCAAAATTCATTTAGTTAGAAAAGGCTTCCCATTGAGCAAGCACATTTGGGACAGTGGATTAAAAAAACTCCTTTTGACAGAAAAACATTGAGCAGACCCAGGCACCATGGGGCGGCCATCTGCTTTGACCGTTTGGGGTGAAAGAGAACAGGAAAGAGCTGGAGAGAGACGGAAAGGGTGAGAGATTACCAAACTGACAGACGATGGCTAAGAGGGAGCATACCTCGTCATCTTACACCAAAAGGTCAAGGCGCCCTAGTAAGCCAAAACAAATTTGCAATTTTTCTGACAGATATGTGATTGCAATTTGATTTGTATTTATTTTTTCCTCCAAACTTCAGTTCAATAACAGTTTAAAACATGATGAAGCATTAACTCATGGAACTAGCATGTTTATATCTCCTCTATATTCCAATACAAGGATTAAACATTAAGACTAGAAGCAAGAAAAGATCACTTTCTTTGTTAAAGTAATAACAATAGCAAAAAGTTAAAAATATAAACAGGGAGAAGGTGGAAACACATTGAAAATTATTAAAAAAAAAAACAAATCAGATGTGATCCATCTTGAATATCACAACATGACAGGTTTTGATCTGTGATGCCAGGTGAGCTAGGTACTTCAGCCTGATTTATCCACCATTTTACAGCCAAAAACAATCATTGTTAAAGAGAAACAGTGAAGGGAACTATTGCCAGGTAGCCCTCCCATGATCAGAATGTTCATGAAAATTTTAATCGCGTGAATAACTTCCACGTGTTCTTGCAAATGAAGCAAAATGAGCATATGGTTGATACAGTGATAAGATAATGACAGAAGACAGTTTATCTGTAATCCATATATGTGTGCATGTGTAAATGTGAGTGTTTATGTGAGCAAAGGGTTTTTTTGTGAATAGGACTGACCACTAAAATTTACCAAGTTAATCTTTGAGTCCAAGTGAACATGGGAACCAAAACCACAAACTATAATTAAGCACACATCAACACATATTCCCCTGATATCTATTACAGTAACACACACTTTCATTATGAGATACACACAAGCAGTTGGTAGAACCTATTAATAATTAAAAACGCTACTGATAAAAGGACTGTTTTGAACTGTGACGTCTTGAAGGAAATTACACCAAAAGCTGACTGGCAACCACTAAAGCATGTATGGCAAGAACATAATAAGACAATGGCCCCTCTGAGGGTGAAACAGCTGGCCTTTTTATGACAAATTAATGTTTGTAGTATATGAGCTCACAGATGGACCCCGTACTGCACTCCAGAGTTCAAGTGCACGATCCCTGAGTTCAGCACACGGGATGGGTCAGGTAAAATCACTGCTGAGTAGTGGACTGCTCAAATGCATCTAGGGGAGTGAGGGACGGTGTTGTCATGATCCCTTGGTCAGATGTGGGGGAGGAGGTCCTTCAGTAGATTTTTTTCAGGCCTCTTTACTTTGCGTAAGTATTTATTCTGTGGACACACTTTTATGTTTCCTACATACCATTACATTTTAACACAAATATATGTTCCTTACTTTAAAAACAGACTTGATACGTTGGTATGCACGACAGAACAGAAACTACAAAACATAACCAGAGCTAAAGTCAAGAACTTTGTTTAAGGGCACATGACATTTTCACTCGTTTGTCACTTGCCAAAAACATATAAAAGGAGGAAGGAGAAGACACCCAACAAATGCTAAAATTTAAAGAAGACACCCACCATATTCACAACAACTGTGGAGAGGTAGTGTATATTGTAGAAAAGAATAAATAGAGCTTCAACAATAACAAGCTTCGTGGGGATGAAGGTCATGATTTCATCCCCATTAACAGGACCGCTCCTGTAATAAAATCTATACGGACGTTTGTATCATGCACCCTGATGAAGACGAAGCAGACATTTGTTGGTTTTAACATGCACCATGTAGATCGAAGCGAAGTAAAATCTGGTCAACTGGACGTAAGTTTATCTTGAAGACGTTTCACCTCTCATCCGAGAGGCTTCTTCAGTTCTAGTGAAGAGTGTGGAAACTCCAGCTTATAAACCTATGTGGGAGTGGTCAGTGCTATTGTGGTGGAAACGACCCTCCCGAGACTCACCTGGCCTCTCCAAACGACAGTCGTTGTGCGGTCTTTGGGGAAGCTTTGAAAGCTTCCCCAAAGAGTTCAGCTGAAAGACCCATGTGGAACGGCTGATGCCAGCACAGCCCATTAGCATCTGAGTGGTCGGTGAAACCCCCTAACGACCACCCCTGAAACTCCCTGACACCGCACAACGACTGTCGTTTGGAGAGGCCAGGTGAGTCTCGGGAGGGTCGTTTCCACCACAATAGCACTGACCACTCCCACATAGGTTTATAAGCTGGAGTTTCCACACTCTTCACTAGAACTGAAGAAGCCTCTCGGATGAGAGGTGAAACGTCTTCAAGATAAACTTACGTCCAGTTGACCAGATTTTACTTCGCTTCGATCTATGATGACCTGGATGAATGAGAACCTACACAGACATGCACCATGTACCAACAAAGGATTTTCATCATACCAGAGTAATTCCAAACCCTCCCTGACTGCCATCAACACATGAAAGTCATGTGTCTTCAAAGTGTGCTTGACAGTCCCTGGGTTTTACCTTTTTATTTATTACAACTGAAACTGTAGAACCAGAGGAGAGTTCTCAGGTACATTCCAGCAGCTGTGACCAGAGTTAAGTTACTGAGAGCTAAAGTAAGAGGTTTTAGTCCATAGGCTCGAATTCAGTAATCTGCCTGATAGATTGACTGACCCACCCTTTGCCAGCAGTGTTTTCAGTGACATCTGTCAGCGTCCATAAGGCACAGCTAACCCCAGCGAAAGGCTTCAGCCATTAATCAGAAAATTTTATGACTGCATCCTCATGTGCTTTACGAGTGCATGACAGAGGACGGAAAAGGCATGTGAGTGTATGTGCCACATCTGTCACAGCAACTACTTGATGGTGTGTCAGTGGACAAAGTAAAAAGGTTGGTAGAGTTCAGCTTTGTGCCAACTCATTCACCTGTCCCAGAAGGACAGAGGCAGGAAGAGACATTGCCAAAAGAGAGTCCATCTGGACATTCATTCCTCAGTGTTATGTTGACATTTGTTACCAGCTCAAGGGCACACGTGGCCTAAAGGTGTGGATCCATCAGTCATGTGCTTGTGGACAGATGCAATTGGGACAGGGAGGGGTACACTGTTTCTAGGCAATAGAATGTGGATGTGGCTTGGTGTAATGAAATAATCCCCTCAGATGTGCGTAATAGATCAATGTGCTTTTGCTCTGACAAAACACAGGAATCTTAAAGGGTAATAGCAGTTTCCTGCCGCAGTTATATTTATAAACAGACAAACTCTTCCTCGCTCTGTGAATGAAAATCCAAGGTTTGGCAAGATGAAAACACCCGCTGTTCCACAGTCAAAGGCGTGGAAGCTGTCTGTGGTTGTTTCAGCGATGCTGGAGGTAATGAGAAAGTCATGCGTTTATGTCTCCTGTAGATTGAGTTGCTGCTTGTGTGTGCACGTAGCACCTTGAATGTGACAAATCTGTACTCTGCCAAAGCTTTTGTTATGTTCTATTTAATGGCTTTTCTCTCTCTCTGTGTTTCTGCTGACTGCTCACCTGTACAGTTTGACACCAGACTCCCTCTCCAGCTGCGCCCACAGGTCGTAGCACTCCCCCAACATTTGGGCATAGAATTCATGGTCGTAGGCCTTGCGGATGATGCGGGTCTGGCCATGGGAGCTTCCTCGTGTGTGAGGCAGAACAAACTAAAAGGAAATAAATGCGACATATTTGTGGCTTTCTAATAGTCAACAGTCTTTGTAATAACAATAATAAAATACAACTTTATAAAAGTAATGTTTATATCATAATCCAGTCTCGCTGACAAGATCAGAAATCCAGCTGATTGTGTCAGGGATTTTTTTTTAAGGAAGTGCAGAAGAAGGGTTGTGATAGTTTCAATTCACAATACATACTAAAAATTTAAACACAGTCCAAATATACACTACAAAAACAATAATACATACACATATAAACACTAATACACTGGCACACAGAAAGTTCCATTTTCAGGTCTTTTTGAAAATTTCAGTAAATGCTGTGGCAATATGTATCACATGATTAGTATCACACGATATTGTGATAAAATGGGATTGTGACCCATGTATCATGATACCTCGCCAACACCCAGGCTATGACAGTACACTCCCAACCACCACATCAGCACACTAAAGTCTCTAAACAATGTAATTGCTCAATATCTTATTCCAAAATCCTTGACTGCTGCAGCCTCCAGTCTCCCCAGAAGAGTCTCGTCCAGATGTTGCCGACTGATTGCGAGGATTCACTCCCATTCATTCATAAGAACAACAGTGTGCTCCAACACTTATTTGCCAAAGACTGTAAATGATCTATTTGTCATTTAACCTGTGTTATAAGAGCAGACGTCACAGCAGCTGAAGTTACATAAAGAAATCATTCACACCAGTTTACAACAGAGACAAGGAAAAAGGGCAGCTGATTAATTTGTTATCCTGCTTGTTGTGTGGCTGTCCAACTGAGAATGTCCCAGTTCCACACATCACAAGCGCACATTCACTTTGTATATGTGGCAGTGTGAATACAAGAATGTGCACAAAAATCAAATCTTACTTCATAATAATTCTCTGAATTGTGAATTGTTTTGCGGAGTAGGGCCCATAAAAGAGAGCATTTAAAAATAAAAGGGAAAACATTCATTCATTCATTCTTTTGAAAAAACAAAAAACAAAAAACAAAACTCCGGACCTGAAATTGTACGACTATGCAAGCTATGTCTCTTTGCCCTGCTCCGGCTTGTTTGTATCCACAATCTTAATTTTTCAGTTGCTACACCGAATTGTTGACCAAATTTTTTTACTTAGTTCATTATGAATCCAAAATTCCCTTATTCTTCTTCCCAACATTGGGAAGAAGAATGGACATGCCATCACTCTGGTAAAGTGCTGCCCCACCTAATGTGGCCAGTGAAATATAAGACACCGGCTTCCTTACATAAACTGTTAATTATAATTTTAAAGCCACACCTGCATTCTTGGTCCATATTGAGGCCCTGTTTGAGAGAAAATCTGAATTACAAATTTAAATGCACTCTTCAGTTTAAATCATGCTTCCATGGTACAGTTTCTACATACAGTATTGCTTATGATGTCGCTACTTACTCATTCATACGCAACAAAGCTGAAGCCAATTTCAAGTCAGTAAAAATACAGTTGATTGCCAACTATTTTGATCATATATTAAGTATTTAATGGTTCTAGACTGAGGATATGGTGCTTTCATTTATAATAGGAAATCAAGCTTTGGCTTGAACTGTTGGATGAACACAAGAAAAATTTTGGAGTGGTTTCTGTATAACAACTGCAACACTAGCCCTGATTTGTTTTTCAATGTAGGTATGCATAAGTGTTAAACTTGATCTTGAACACACCTGCTCCAGCAGAAGAGTCCTCTTGTTCTTTTTAACCAGCTGATAGGCGGTGAAGGAGCCCTGGACACCGGCCCCGATTACTATGCAGTCATAGTCCTCTGAACTCGACATGTTCACTATGTTTAGCACTCACAGACACACGTAACACTCTGGGTCAAAGCACTTGCTTTTAATATACTTACACACTCAGCTATTCAACAGTGGAGGAGGAAGGGGAGGAGGATGAGAAAAGTACTTTCCTACCCCGAACTGAAACTAGCAGAGTCGAAGCGCAAGACACGTGCCCAGGAGTTGGAGTGAGTGACGTTGGTGCATGTACCTGACAGTCCAAATTCAGGGCAGGCGAGTATCCTCATGTACACGCCTACTTTTACATAATACCTTCTATCTTTGGGGCTCTGGTCACAGAGGCGTAAAAAAATATTTTCTTTCAGTTAACTTTCAACTCTCTTTGAGCAGCCCGCCCAACTTCTCTCTTACCTGTTTTGAGTTTAGTTTAATTACATGTTGAATAAGGCGATTTATTCTCCAGCAGTTCCTTCAGTGTTCCTGCAGCAGCTTTTTTTCTTCCCTTTTTTTCTAAAAGTGACACGCACATTCAATGGATCGTTATTGTTCAAGGAGCTCAAATCAGGTGGTATGTAATGGGAGAGTCAACACCACGGCAAGAACTCAGTAAGCAAAAAATTCTTAATAAACAAAAGCCCTCAGGGCATGTCCATGCCCCTCAGGCCATGTCAAAGACACACAAAAATATTCTTCAAATACAATAATCCTGGACCCAGAGGCTTTAAAGTTCCTCACAACACTTGTGAATTTTGGACCAGTATCAGCTTCCAAAATATAACATGCTTGTAAGACTGTCTCTTAAAATTAATTTTTTATTGATCTCAGAAATATTGTACTTTCACCAATGAATGTGAAAAAAGGAAGCATTCATACAATTTCAGAGCAGATCTTTTTTAAAAAGGTACCATTCATGATATTTATACATGTAGTGGAAAATCACACTCCACCGTGTCGAGATCGAGGTAAGCCTTCTTACAAAAACATTTTCTACTTATGTACTTTTGCTGCTGAGAAAGGTGAATTTCAATGAAGAAAATTGTATTAAATGAAGAATGAGCACAAATTTTACTCCAAAACAATTTTTTTTTATTTGTACAATTTGTGGAGAACTCGCTTTAAAATGCTCAAGTATTTCCAAACTGCATTCTCTTTTCAGTATCAACACATTGCTTTGTGGTTTTCACAAAGCATATACACTCTCATAGCTCTCTGAAGCATCTACTATTTTTTATTCCAAAGATTGAACAGGTATACAGATACAAATTCCCAACAAACCAAACTACAAGTACCAGTACAAAAAATTGTACAATCAAAGAGATAAGCAGTAGATGTGTAAACCATATTCAACAAATGAATAGAGAAATAAAACAAAAGCATATATATTAATGACGATAACAACAATAATAACAATATGTCAGTGGCCAACATAAATATTGCTTTGTTAAAAAATGTTCAAGTGAGAGCATAAGTTCATATTCCTGTGGTTTTAGCAGCTTCTTTGTTTTAGCACCGGTTCTTTCACTGAAACATCGAGTATGAATGTTGTTTTTTTGGAACCACAGTGCTACACATATGAAAACATCAGCCTAGAATTACACCAGAATCAACAGTGAATGAATTGGATATCAGTTGGTTTGCTCTTCAGTGAGGAAAACAGCTTGTAGGAAAACAGTCTTTTGTTGTTCAAGGTCCAATTACTAATTTAAGATGAATAAAATTAAATTAAATTAAGAAATAGATTAATCTATCAGCTGATTTTGACGATATTTTAAAACCATTTTTCAGAGTCTCAAATGTTTGTAGTTTTATATAAATCTGTATAGAATAAACTAAAATGTTAAAAAAAAGCTAGTGGAAAAACACACTTGCTCTTGAAATGTTGTACGGGAAAAATCACTGTAAATTGAGGGATTCAGAGAGGAGAAAACAGTCAAGAGTGAAGGCGTTCATAAAGTGGAAATATTTGAATATAGATTGTTAAAATTGGGTGACAGCTTGACAAAATAACAAGGTTTCTCTGAGTAGTAACTGGATTAATTTGCTAATGCTGTCAAAGCAAACACGGGCGTCATGGTGGTGTAGTGGTCAGCACTGTCACCTCACAGCAAGAAGGTTCTGGGTTTGAGTCCCGGCACAGGATCTTTCTGTGTGGAGTTTGCATGTTCTCCCAGTGCCTGTGTGGGTTCTCTCCAGGTACTCTGGCTTCTTCTCACCGTCCAAAGATATGCAATTGGGGACTAGGCTGATTGATACTCTAAATTGACCGGAGGTGTGACTGTGAGTGTGAATGGTTGTCTGTCTCTATGTGTTGGCCCTGCTATGGTCTGACGACCTGTCCAGGGTGAACCCTGCCTCTCGCCCGTAGCCACTGGGATAGGCTCCAGCCCCCCCACGACCCTTAATGTAGGAATAAGCAGAAGACAATGGATGGATGTCAAAGCAAACATATGTGTATGAATGATTAATAGTATGTTTTCCATCATAAAGTAATGAAAGGTTCAATTGAACTTTATTTACCTGCAAATTACATAGGTGATCAGTGGTAGAGTTCCTCCAGTTGAATCCCCTTTCACTTCAGCTCTGCTGCTCCTCCATCCTTCCAAACAGACCAAAGTGCAGCTGTTACATAACCAGGAGGTGAGTTCACTCCTCCACAGTTCCACAAACTGAGATGGCAGGGTCACATGAAAAAATCTCACATTTCTACCATGGTATCATTTACCACCTTCAAAATTGTGAATAAACATTAATCTAGATAAAACCAGTTTTGGGTAGGTGCTGAGCTGAAAGTAAATTGAAAATTTAGAAAAATCAGCTCAACCAGCACAGACTTCCAGTTGCCAATGTTTTTTTCATTATACCAACATGTCTAGAAGGCACATCATGTCAAGTCAACATCATTTCCCAGAAAGGTGTTTCATATTAGAGTCAAATGGGGACAGCTGACCCATGGTGCAGTCTCTGGCATTTACTGTTATTGCATACAAATCATGTAAATAATGACACAATATTTGATTTTGAATAACTAAAAAGGGAATTTGACAACTTTTCACGGATGAAAAATAGATAAAAAGCGTAATTTAGCTTCCTCTGTGAGAAGTTTAACTGGCAATGGCATTTCAAAGTTGCTGTGACTCATGCTCCTGTTTAAAATAGTTAAGTACCTTTGACATCGCTCTAATAAAGATAAATCTTTGCCTTGCTTATTGAAGAGAAAAGGAACAGGTCCTGAGTCTATCAACTCAAGATGTGAGAGGTAAACATGTACAGATAATGACAGATCAAACTAAGTAAATTGGACAAAATTTCACATCACATTTCATCAAAACAGTCTCATGCTACGATGGCATTTTTAGACAACAAATAGTTAAACATTTTTTGTCAGTCTTTGCAACACATATCTCAATGCTGAACTGTTGGTCGAGATGGTTTGCTTCCATTTTTCAAAAGCGAATGGTTTTGGAAGTTTATGGTCACTCAAACATAATGCATAATAAATCATAATCAAGCTTGGATCCTCTACCAGAGGCCTTTGAGTTTGAAGGTTCTGCACAGTATCTTAGCTGTTCCTAGGACTGCAGTCTTCTGGACAGAGACCTCAGATATTCTACCTGGACTCTGCTGGAGCCACTCTCCCAGTTTGGGGGTCACAGCCTCTGTACTCTGATGACTACTGGCACCACTTTTGCCTTTACTCCCCACATCTTCTATAGCTTCTCTTTCAGCCCATGGGATTTATCAAGCTATTCATATTCCTTCTTCTCATGTTGCTTGGGATCACTACATCTATCACCATTAACTTCTTCGATTGTTTGTCCATCAACACAATGTCCGGTCATAGCCATTACCATTTTGTTAGTCTGGATCTTGAAGTTCCATAGGATTTTAGCTAAGTTGTTCTCCACCATATTAGGAGGAGGCTTTCATTCTAACCTTGAGACTTCCAGCCCACACTCAGTGCAGATCTTCCTGTACAATTTGCCAGCTCCTTGGTTATGTTGTTCTATGTGCTCTCTTCCTGCCTGCATCTTACACCCTGCTACTATGCTCCACTGCTACTGTCTCAAGGGCATCTTTGCACAGCCTGCATCTGGGGTCCTCTCTGGTTTGGTAGACCCTGGTCTCTATCAGTCTTGTACTAAGGGCCTGCTCTCATGCTGCCACAAGTTTCAGTTCAGCCTTCTCCAGCCACTGGTGGGATTTCTTGATATCAGCCACTTCTTCTATCTGTTGGTGGTACATGCAAAGCAGGTGCTTGTCCCTCCATTATGGTTCATCCACCTCTTCTTCTGCATTGCAAAGTGTCTCCTAATCAAGGTTATTCACTCAGCATTCCATCTTTGGGAGCCATATTCCTGATGTATTCTTGGATATTGGTTGTTTCATCCTGGACAGTGGCTTTGATGCTGCCAGACCTTAGCCTCACTCTCTCTGCTAAGAGTACAGTCTCAGGGTACTGGACTTAGGGTGAAAGCCGATATGATGCCTGTCAAGAGTTTCCATGTTGTGCGGAAGCAAGTTATTGGTTGGTAGTTGGATGGGATTGCACCCTTGCGGGGGTCCTTCATGATCAGGACTGTCCGTCCTTGGGTTGACCTTCTGGGTGAGTCCCATCTATCAGCAGCTGGTTGATTTTCTGCTGCCAGACATTCATGGAGTGCAGCTGGTTTCTTCAGAGGGTAGGTGTGGACTGCAGAAAGGACTGGATAAAAAGAGGAGACATCTGCTATGCAATAAAAGACAGGAGTGACATATTTGGAAGTGTGTATGTGTATGTTTTACTGAGTAACAAAATGTAATGTAGATGCAATTTTGTTTACAAGAACACCACAGGTCAGCTAACACTGTAAAAAAAAAAAGTTGTGTAACCCACATGGTTACTAAACCAATATTTGTGATTTAGATGTAGTACCTCAGTTCACTACTTGGTGGCGCATCACCCCTATGCATAACGTCAGACACATTGAACGTGATCTCGGTTTGACCTGTACGTGGTCAAGGTCTGCACCGAGCGCCGTCTTAGTCAGAGCTGAGCCACTGAACAGAGCACTCGCACATGGAACGAGCTGACGAACCGGGGAAAAGTCGTGTGAGTGTGAGTGTGAGTGAACGAGAGCGGAGCCGAGTTTCACCGTGTAAGCCTCTGAGAACTCCGGTTAGAGAAATGCTATGTTACTGGCTAAGCCTCAGGTTAGCTGTTGGTATTAGCATGATATGAGGAAATTCCTGTTACTGAAGCATGTTCATAAAACCAGTCGGAGTCCATGATATGTTTCCTTAATGTCTTAAACCTACTCTGGTACCTGTGGTATCATTGTATACTCTGTAAACAAGCTGTAAAAAGATCACTAATGACCTAGCGCGAAGCTAACGGTAATCGCGGCTAATCGCCGCTAAGCTAACTCTGGATTTTACCTGCAAAAGGTGATGTGAATGCTAATTGTGAGGCTATACAAGCTAACGTGCTATTAGCTTGTTAAGCTAACGAGCCTTTACTGTGATTAATGATGAGAAATGGAGACAGCTATGGTACAGAAATATGGTTTTTTGGTACCAGTTCATGTTAATTATTTTCATGGTCATTGAAATGAATGTTTTGAGGGTTTTGCACTAAAGTTGGTTAAATATGTATGCTGTTAAAAAGAATAAGTTAATATTGTAACTTCATGGTTAAAAAGAGATAAAATTCATGGTTAAAAAGATAAGTACTGTTGTTGGAAAGATAAATATTGATTCAAAGAGCTGTTTCGAAAAATAAGAGCTTTACTGAAATAAATAAGTTTATTTATGTTGAAATATAAGTTCATGATAAATAATAGTCATGGTAAAAATACTTAAATTGTACTGCAAAAACATGTAGACTCATTTAAATGCAGTGTATCCTTTATTTGGGTATATATATGGAAGAAGTAGAGTGAAAAGTGAAAGTAAAAAGATGTCATTGAATAGAGAGTAATGATTATTTGTTCTACACTCTATGTGTAGACTGGTTTTTCCTTTTGGGTTTTATTGATGGATTGAGACTTCATTCCGATTCCGGACCGAGGAGGTTCGGTGGCGAGCCATAAGGACGAGCGATTCAGACGGAACGGTGCACGGTCTGGCCAGCTGTGGGATCCACTCCGAGGAGCTTCTGACATTTACTCACTTCACTTGTGATGCAGATAAGAACATAACACAAAAATCTACCCGGGTAGTAACCTTAGGGACTGAACATTGAACATTACACACACAGAACACAAACGGAAACTGAACCGAACTCTAACCTTCTACAAAGAAGGAAGGACATTTTCTTTTGAATTTTTTTATTTTATTATTTTTCTACCATTTTGAAAGAGCTCTATTTTTCTGTATATTATATTATATTTTCATTCATTGCAAAATAATTACTGTTGTTGCAATAAATTGTCGACTGTTAACCTCATGGTATCGTACTCGTCTAACTCTTACCAGCTCTCCGAACCTAGCAAGAATGTTAGTGTCATTTGTCGTTGCTAATTCGACTACAGGCGCTACATTTTGTTTTTACGGAAAAAAAACTGGCAGCTGTGGTTGCCAGAAAAATACTGTAAAAAATACTGTAGAATGTAAACCATATTACAGAACCAACTGTAAATTTTACAACTTAAAACTGTTATCATTTACAAAAAAACATCATAAAACTGACGCACTGAACTGGTAAATTCAACATCCCTTTTCAGCCAAATTAACATGACCATGCCATTATTTACAGCCATTTTTACTGTACAATTTACATTTGGTGGTTGCTTATTTTACATGTAATCTCGTTTAATTTCACTGAAAAACTTTGGTCACAAGACATTATTAAACTGTAAAAGCCTCATTATAAGGTAGTAATTTTACTTTACACTGTAAGAAAAAAATCTGTAAAATATACGGTGAAATACTGGCAGCTGTGATCGCCAGAAATTCACCGTAAAAATTATGGCGACAATGTAGAGGACTTTACGGTATGCTGTTTTGGCAACTGTAAATTTTGCAGAACAGAACTGTATTACTGTAAAAAATACAATTTTTACATTTTAAGAAAACCTTGTTTTACCTGAAAATTTGTATTTATTTTGCAATAAAACACCGGCAGCTGTGGTTGCCATAACTCTATTGTTAAATTACGGTAAAATATTTTCTTCTTTTATGGTAAAAAATGTATTGATACTGTTTATTTAATGGTTAAAAAATGTACTTAATAAAAGTAATAAAAAAGAAAATATCAGATTCTAAATATACTTTTAATATTCAGCCAAATTAGCATTTCAATTGTCAGATGCAGAACTTGCCAGACAGTGTATACTGTCATTCATTCTATTCTGTAAACTTAATAGACAGAGCATGAATTAATATTGTCAAATTACTTCATGTACCACAACAGCTAGAAAAAATATCCACCTTAAAATTTTTCAAATATAGAAAATATTTATTTTATATTTGTTATGTTGTAACCATCAAATATTTGAACATATCACAAAATATCTAAGAATGAGAACAACATTATGTAAGAAATGTTAACAAGTTCACTTTCTGTTCCAACGTCAAAACCACTGTAGTAAACTGAACACACTTTACTTACAAACTGTAACAAGAAACCTTTACAATTAAGTTGAGAAAATTTAAGTGCATATTTTTGTACAAATCTGACCACAAAGTGCTATCAGTGTACATACAGTAACATTCACATCAAAATAAAATAATCTCTAAAGGGAAACTTCAGTTAATTTCAACCTGTCTCCTATCATCTTAAATGTGCTTCATGTGTCTAGTGAGGTTAAAATATTAGTTGTCATATTAGTCGTTGTCCAGATACAGCTGGAGCGCTGCTAATAGCAGACCTGTTACAAGGTAAGTGAACAGGCACACTTTCACCGGCAAAGTTAGTCCACTAAACAAGCTTTTTTCCCCCCACGTTGTTAGTATAAATGTCAGAGAAGATATAGAAACCACATGTAAATGTGTTATGTTAGCTTACCCGTTTTAAGCCATCTTTGTTTACATGTTTGAGCTACTTACCTCCACTCGGTCTGTATTAAAGCTGCACCAGCTAACAGGTAAGCTACCAACACATTTACATGTCTGATTGAAAAGAAACACCTTCATATATACGAGAGAGAGAATCTCAGATGGATATCAAATGCCTTGCATTTTCTAATGTTATAAAAAGAAAAAAAAATTACCGTTGGAGGAACTCCAGTGTAGACCGTAGTTCCACTGGGTAGTGTATGTTGAGGCAGTAGTAACTGCCAAACATCAGGCAGATGGCAGATGTGAAGGAAGTGATGTGGTCGTTGACAATCTCTGTCGATGCTCAGCATAAATGTCTCAGCAGCAAAGCAGGAGGACCCTAAGAATTAACGAACAAAAAAATAAACTTTAATGACAAGGTCTTCAATAACAGCCATAAATTCAATGGAACTTATTTCAATATAGGATGAGAGTCATACAATCTACTGTTAGCAGAACTTGTTATCAGGTAAAATGTTAGCCACTGTCTCAAAATGGTCTACAAGCTAACATGAAAATAAACAAGTAAAAGTACATGTGGGTGTTAGTATACCGATAGAGAAAGCTTGCAGGTTTGGTTCAGTTTACTTACCACACACAATAAGGCAGGGTGTTGGTGGCACATTCTCCATCTGAACCTCCGCAGCAGTGCTGGTCTTCTCAACGAAATGGAACAGATGCTCTTCCTTCGCATCAAAATGAGCCAGTAAAAGAAGCACCATCTGTATGACCTCTTCAAACTCACACCAGTCATTTCCTGGAAGTGTGCTATCATACCAACTTGGAGTGAATGGAGTCTGTAAAAGTATAACAAAAGAGACTTGAGATCATGAAACCTTTAATGTTTTTCTCCTCTTAGAGAAATTAAACTATTACATTACTTGTGCAGCTCTATAAGAGAAGTGTGCTGTGTAGTGGTGTCAATGTTTTACACTCACCCTTTTGGGCCCAGGCAGCAACCAGTCTTCTGGCTTGTATGGGCTTCAATACTGGCAGTATTAAGTGAGCAATCAGCGGTTTAGTTCCCTCACACTGGTGTTGACAAAGTGAGACGGTGCATTTTAACGGAGTCATGGTCACATCCTGAGTTTGGTCGGTGAACTGTTGTGGTGGCGGGAGAAGTGCGACTTTAAAGCCGTATAGCCTGAAAACACCTGCTTACAACTTCCTCCAACACATTTAAAAATATGTCGGGTTCATTTCGGTGCAGTTTGCAATGCAAAACATTTGCTTTTACAGACTGAACGTTTTCTCCACATACGGTACAAGAATACATCTTCAATACACAAATACGCCGCTGTTATAACCACAATGAGCTCCAGCACATAGACTGATCCTACTTTAGCCCGCCAAGTGGGTAAACACACGCAGGCTAACCACATGCTCCAGCACATAGACGGATCCTACTTTAGCCCGCCAAGTGGATAAACCCACACCGCATTTTTAAAAAGTAGTCAAAGGAATGAAAGGATGACTAATAAGACACCCTGTCTCCTAAACACGTCGACACCTGTATGATAGGTGTTTCCAGGCTGTTATGAGAGTCGAATGTAGTTAAACGTAAAGCTACACAATGTTAGCTGTCTGCAATGCAACCCTGTTGATAACCCTAATAAACACAATTCAACGAAAAGTATTTAACTTGTGTTCATTTACTTACCGAAGTATCTTCTGGCTGAGGCAAAGTCCTAAAAGTCCACCGGTGAGGACCGTGGATTCTGACGGTGAAGTCCATGGCGACGTCAAGTCCGAGGGATGCTCGGAGGGTCCCAGAGGGAGGCGGATACCGTGCGCTGATTGGCTGATTTGAAATGTCAACTAACGCACAATCCTCAAACTGTAGAGGGGAAATACAACTTCTGCTCAGTTTTGAGCAGGTTTTGAGACAGTTTTAAAATAATTCCCATAATTTAAGATGCTTTTAAATGTAGCAGTTTTGAGATGCTATTAGAATCCATCAGCTTTTTTTCAGATGCTTGTAAAAAAATGTTTTGAGATGCCTTTAAAATCAGTCAGATGTTTGGAGATGCTTTTAAAATCATTCAAATGGTTTCCCTTATATAAATTGAATTTACCTCTGGACCATATTAACATAACATGTTCTTCCTGTAAAAATGAAGGTATGATTTTGCAGAATTTTTTACAGTTTTATACTGTAAATTAAAATGTAAACATCAGCAAAATCTTTAATTTAAGCAGAATAATGCTGTCAATTTTACATTGATTTCTCTTCTGTGACTCTACGGTATTTCCCCATGAATTTTACCATGTTTGTAAATTTTCACAGAAAGAATCTGTGTTTTCTACATATTATGACTGTAAAAATTACAGTTATCTATTGTTCCTTGATTTACAGTTATTCAATGTATTTACTAGCTACTACTACTAATGTATATACTATTTTAGATTTTATGGCCTTTAACTGTTGCCATTTGACAGTTTTTTTTACAGTGATATCTGCATTATCCTTGTCAATACCACAGATATGCAATGTTTACTTTGCGCTAGAGGACAATTAGAATGATCATTCCCCATTGCCTGCTCAATAGCAAAAAGCGAATAAACACATTTAGTGACATAGTGGATCAATTTGCAACTAAAGGGACAAATATTTCCCAGAATTAGAACAAGGCAAAACAGAAAACTAGCAAAAAAATCAACAGAAATTATCTGCAGGTAAAATGAATTTGACATGTAATTTGATTTCACGGTTTATCCCAAGGTCCCTCAGCTAACATGGAGGGGGCAGGATTTATGATAATTCTAGGATTTGAACCATCCTTTCATCAGTGCTATGTACAAGTCTTTTTTGTCCTCTTTCCTCTGTTTAAGAGGCCTAAATGCCATTAATTGGCACATGAGAATTAGAAAACAGTTATGGTTTCATTAAATTTGACCCTGCGCACCTCAAATTACCACAAATTGTTTGTTTCCACAAATAGCTAGATTTATGAAGCATGTAACGGCTAAGCTTTGTATGATTATAACTTCAGACTGTAGCGAGGCTATTCATTTAAGAAGCTTATGATATTAATCCATTTGTCAAGGTTCCAATGAATGTCTTGACCCAAGAGGCAGACACAGACACTTGAATTAGGTTTCAACAGCAAGGAGAGTTTATTAAATTTATTGAAGTAAGGTGAAGATTGCAGAGTGGGTTGAGGTCCTGAGGTGACAGCACAGAGGCTGGTTGAGGATCACAGGGAGATAGAGGCAAGGGGTGAAGAACCAGTTTTGAGGGAGGAAAGCTGGGTGAATCTGGTAGTTGAACCCAGACGATCACACGGGGGTAATAGACGATCTGGCAATAATTGGAGGAATAAACTGATCTTGTATAAAGCAGGGTAGAAAGGTGACTTGATTGCTAGATTAGAGGCAGATGTGTGATGAACAGCAGGTAAGAGATAAAGGCCTGAAGCATCTCCAGCTCCATCCAAACTCCAGACACACAAACGCAGAACAAAAAGACATGGGAGACAAACACACACGAGGGAACAGAGAGAACAGAGAAAACAAAGGGACAAATACACTGAGCCCCAACACCATTATTTTTACTGTAAAAACTTTGAAATAGCAAGTTAATTTGCCTGTTACATTGACATGTTTATCTGTTCTGTTTTCATTCCTATCACTATGGTACAGTATCCTCCCTGATCGGATACCTGTCAAATCAATGCAGTTTTCTGCCCCACATCAACAAAGTCCTCTAGTGAATGGGCAATGGGGCAGCATGTCTTGGAGATAAAGCAGCCATCTAGCAACCAAAGGGTTGCTAGTTTCACCCTCACTTCCCCTGGTGACCATGTCAGAGTATCCTTGAGAATGATACTGAACCCCTGATTGCTCCCGATGGCCTGCAATGGACTGTCGACCTGTCCAGGGTGAACCCCGCCTCTCGCACAATGTCAGGTGCTCTGATCATACCTAACAACCTGAACTGTGTTGGTTGGTGAATGAAAATTATGTTAAATGCATATTACAACATTAGTGTAGCATATTAAGTGCTCATCTGCTTTACCTGTGTTTGGCCCAATTATTCTTATGGTTACACTGCAATAACATAATATATATCTGATGTGTGTTCTTTCAGCTACCTAATCAACACAAGAAGCAATATTAGGTACTGCTCCATCATGCAAAATCAATATATGACAGAGTTTAACCTTCCTCTTGCTTAGCAGAACACCACACACTGCAACATGTGTAGGGGGTAGTGGTGGCCCACTCATCTTTGCTTGCAGCATTTACTCAGGGACTCAGCACGAAAGTGCCGAATGTTTGACTTCATGGACGTTTGCGCATTTCTAGTTGTTTATGTGGTGCATAACTCCCCAAACAAAAACTATGACAGTAACTATTTCCAACAGAGGTCGTTTTCAAATGTACTTTCTTCATTCTGGTTCAGCAATCTACAATGAGCAATACAAACACAAAGACATCCCAACTGTAGATGTTTTCTTTTACAAAAGGAATGTGATAACAGATGCTTTCCTCGTAACAGGTCCAGTTTGAGTTGGAGAATCAAATGAAGGGAAGAGCTGTTATATTTCTTGAAAATCACTTCTATGACAAGTCATGTCAATTCAGTCTCATTTGATTAGTGCCAAATCACATCAAAAGTTATCTCATGGCACTCTACAAGCAGAGTAGTTCTAGAACCACATTCTTTCAATTAATTTACACCCTACAATTCTCCAATGAGAAATCAAAAGGAGTCCAGCGAAGAAGTCAAGTTAGTAACAAAAATGTAAGGGGTTTTGAATGAGTACAGCAGGACAGAGAGGGGAGCAGCGCTTAGTACATCATAGGAGATCCCCTTGAAGTCTCAGCCTAAAGCAGCATATCTAAGGGCTAGCCTAATCCAATCCTGACTATAGCCTTTAGCAAAAAAAAAAAGAATGTCTTAAGTCTACTCTTAAATGTATGGAAGGCAGCTGCCTCCCGACCAAAACTGGGAGACAAGTCCATAGGACAGGAGACTAATAACTGAAGGCTCTGGCTCCTTTTCTACCTTACGGAACCACAAGTAATCTAAGTGTAGGATTCTAGCTGGAAAGAGGGGAACGATGAGCTCTGTGTGGTAGGAAGGTGCATGATTGTTGAGGGCTTTGTATGTTAGAAGAAACATTTTTAAGTCTGTTTGAAATTTTGACAAGGAGCCATGATAGGAGAGATATCTCTGAAGATCTGTTCAAAGACAACATACAGATGATGGTGCTGGAGGCCAAGGTAATGCCATCGTTGAACTTGCCACATTAGATAAGGTGTTTCTAATGTGTTTTGGGCCAAGCACAATACCTTCAGTTTTGTCAGAATGTAGTAATAGGAAACTGTGGGTCATGTTTTATGTCCTTTAGACAGACCTCAAGTTTAGTTGGCTGAATGGTTTTATTTAAATACATAAATAACACAGCTGCATATCGTCTGCATAAGGATGAGTGTTTTCCACTGGCCTAATGTGACCTAATGGAAGAAGATATGGAGTGAAGACTACTGCTCAAGGCACAGACATTTGTGGAACACCATAGCTAACTAGTGGTCACAAAAGAATCATCATTAATGAGTGCAAACTGAGATCCACCTATTAAATATGACTTAAACTAGTGTAGTTCCTTTAATACCAATCGCATGTTCCTGTCTATGCAGTAGGATATGATGGTCGATGGGATCAAAAGCTGTACTAAGATCTAACAAGAACAGTAGAGGGTCATTAGTAACTTTGACTAATGCTGTTTCTGTGCTATGATGAACCCCTAAAACCTGACTGGAAATCCTCAAATAAGCTGTTGCTTTGAAGAAATTCCCAAAGCTGTTTAGCAACTGCTTTCTCAATAATTTTGGAGAGAAGGGAAGCGTAGATATTAGTGGTTAGTTGGCAAAAACTTATGATTCTGGATTAGCTTTTTGAGAAGAGGTGAAATTATTGCTGTTTTAAGGGATTATGAAATGTAACCAGATGACAGGGACAACTTGAAGATATTTACGAGAGAGGCACTAACTAGGGGTAAACTGTCTTTCATAAAGTCATTACTAGGCAAGGCAAGGCAAGGCAATTTTATTTGTATAGCCCGTTTTCACAAACAGTTTGTCTCAAAGGGCTTCACATGGCATCATTACAACATCCTCTGCCCTTAGACCCTCACATCGACTGAGGAAAAACTCCATAGAAAACCCTTTTAACAGGGAAAAATCTGAGAAACCTCAGGGTGAGCAACAGAGGAGGGATCCCTCACCCAGGACGGACAGACGTGCAGTAGATGTTGTGACAGACAACAAAACAGTTTACAATACAAAATGTGGGAAACATGGAAATGTTAATAACAGCTGAAGAAGGAAGCTTCTGGTAGGGGAGGCAGGGAGAGCAAGCCAACTTGATGGGGGACTGGACGGTACACTGGTTCATGGGAGGGGAGCGCAGGCCGGTGTAACAGTGGGGAATAAGGAGTGGGGGGGGGGGGGGGGGCGATGCAGGCGGCGGTTGGGGCTCTGGTGGATCTGTGGAAACACAGAGAGACTGCGAGACACCAAGGCCAAACTACAAAGTGCAACAAGTAGTGGTAGTGACAGTTCCAAAATGTGCAGGGAGGAGAGGAGGAGGGAAACAGGAATACTTGGCTCAATAGAGCTGTGGCTCTCTGGAAGTCTGGCTATTGTGCATTTGGGTAAACATTGTAGGGTAAACATTGTATTGGCACTGCCCTAGGATGGACTGGCTACCTGTCCAGGAATTACCCTGCTTCTTACCAGGTGACAGCTGGGAGACACTCAGGCCCCCAGCTACCATGAAACAGATTAGACAATGGATGGTGGTGACACTAACAGTTGATGTCATTATGCATTCAGTTAAATAACATTTTCTTATTCCAGATATTTAAAACAAAATCTGATTCTTCCCCGAAAAAAAAATTCTTGGTTGGCCATTCAAGCATTCACTCATTGATTTTTTTTTTCTACTCCAATTCTGTGGACAGCTGGTGCATCAGCCTGAGCAGTTCTCATTTGCAATCGATCCCTGCTGAGATAGCTCATCCCCATTGACTTCTGCAACTCTGGAATACTAAAGTAAAGCAGAGTCTCCTCTAAATCACTTACTTGCTTAGAGATGTTGTGCTGAACTTCATACTAGATTTTCTTCATTTGTATATAATATAAGCACATCCAATACCCTTCATATTCATTGGTTAACCTGTAAATAAGCCAAATTCTTTATTAATAAACCATATTTTGGCCATAAGACATCTGACATCTAATCAATGCAAATTCTAAAATTTCTGTATTTATAAAGACATTCAACTTAAGGATATAAATTTAGTAATATTTGACCAGGGAATAGCTTAATGTCATTACCATTGTAATCAGTAATAACCACCTCCCCTAAAAGAGAATTACAGTGATACAGCATGGAAGCTACAGACTCAGTAATTATGCCTTTATTGGATTGTTCTGTTTTTATTGGCAACATTCAGTTTCAATGTATTGTTTCTCTTTTGTAGCTGCATGCAAGGCAAGTTTGAAGGTATATTTTGGATTTATGCAAGTGGGGTTGTATGATGTAATCACGCATGGTAGATGTTAGCATTTCAAAGGTCGTAATAACTGATGTTGCTCTGTCCGATCATACCTGTGTTTTCTTTGAGTGCGCTATTTCTGTGCACACAAATGTTCACTAAACGATGCATCCTTGAAAACACGCTGGAAGATTTAATCAGGTTTTCTCTCTAACACCTGTCCTGCCATGGGCCTCCATTGATGAACTGGTAAATGGTTTCACCTCTAAAATTACAAATTTTATTGATGCTATTTCTCCCAGTAAGTGAAGGCTGTCCCTGAGAAGATGAGATCTCCCTAGAGAAATGCTACACTGGTGAGAGCTGAAAAAATACCTCCAGGTGCATTAAGAGATTTACAAAGAGAAGCTTCTTTTCTGACATCACCAGAAACAAGACCAACACACACCTTGTCTGTCACCATTTAAAGGCTAATTAATCCTCCTGTGTCAGTAGCTCCTGAAAAGCTGTCTACTCAGGCCAGCAATAAATTTTCCTGCCTTTTTTACCAACAAAATTGAGAATATTAGACAAGCTGTCAATGCCTCCACATCAAATCTAGGATACATGTGTTCACCTAAAACCAGTTTAAATATCATGGCACAGTTTTATCCATTTAACCATAGAAACCTGGAGGACATTATACAACCTCTGAAATCTTCCTCCTGCTGTCCTTATATTCTGCCCATATGCCTCCACACAAAAGTCTCTAGTGTCATGATCCTAGATCTGACACAGAACGAAAACATGTGTCTTCTCTCAGATGTTTTCCCACAGGCCTTGAAAAATGCAGTTCTCAAACCACTACCAAAAAAAAAAGAACAATCAGGAGAAGTGTGTAATGCAAAATTATAGACCCATATCAAACCTCCTACTCTCAGGTAAAACCATTGAAAAAGCTATGTTGCGGCACCCGAAGTCTTCATGGAACTGAACAACTGTTTTGATGTCTTCCAGCACTGCAGTTGGTCTTGCTCAGGTGTTAAATGACATCTGTTGAGCACAGACAGTGGAAAAATTTCACTTTTGGTATTTTAGGACCTGAGTGTTGTATTTGATGCGGTCAACCACAAGAATACGAGACTGTCTGACACAACTCTGAACTGGTCTGAATCATACATTAAAAAAAGACTACTTTCTAACTATAGGCAACTACACATCTGAGCGGAAACATTTCAGGTGGAATTCTCCAAGGCTACTTTCTGGGTTCTCTTCTGTTTAACATCTACATGCTTCCACCAGTTCAGATTATGGAAGCAACAAAATAAGTTACCATAAATATGCAGAGGGCACACAAATCTATATAACCATATCGCCTATACAAACACTAAGTACCTGCATTTATCAAATCGATGACTGGATGTACAGGAATTTTCTTCAGTTAAACACAAACAAAACTGAGGTGATTGTTTTTGGTGTCGGAGAGACGTAATTAAAAGTCAGTGCCCTGCTTTAATCAGTAATGTTTAAAACAACGATCAAGCAAGAAATCTGGATGTAGTTATGGATTAAGACCTAAATCTGGACAGTCACATGAAGACAATTATAAAGTCAACATACTATCACCTAAAAAACATCCATCCATCCATCCATCCATCCATTTTTTACCGCTTATCCGGTTAAGGGTCATGGGGGGCTGGAGCCTGCTGCCTCAGGTGAGAGGTGGGGTACACCCTGGATGGGTCGCCAGTCCATTGCAGAGCCAACACGTATAAACATTCAACCATTCACACTCACAGCCACACCTACGGTCAATTTAGAGTATCAATCAGCCTCGTCCCCTCTTGATGTCTTTGGACTGTGGGAGGAAGCCGGAGTACCAGAGAGAACCCATGCAGGTACAGGGAGAACATGCAGACTCCACACAGAAAGATCCCATGCTCAAGCCGGGGCTCAAACCTGGAACCTTCTTGCTGTGTGAGGTGACAGTGCAAACCACTGCAGCACCGTGCCACCCCTAAAAAAACATATGAAGGATGAAAAGACTCATGTCTCTGTGGGATTTGGATAAACGTATCCATACATTTATCTTCAGCACGCTCGACTATTGTGATGATGTCTCTACCAGTCTCCCAGAACAATGCATTAGACAGCTGCAGTTGATTCAAAACGCCACTGCTCGAGTCCTCACTTATGACAAGAAAATGGACCACATCACTCTAGTTCTCAGGTCTTTATACTAGCTTCTAGTCTCCCAGAGACTATGTTTCAAAATACTCCTGCTGGTTTATAAAGCATTAAATAGTTTAAGGGCCAAAATACATTTCTGAGGACTTACTAAACAATGAACCATTCAGACCTCTCAGATCATCTGGGATAGGTCCACTGTCTGTACCCAGAGTCAGAGGTAAACATGGTGAGGCAGCATTTAGTCTCTATGCACCAAATATCTTGAATAAAGTCAGAGAAAAATTCAGGTCTGCAAAAACCCTCAGTGCCTTTAAATCAAGACTCACATTTATGTTTGCCACTGCTTTTTTACTGAGTTATTATTTCTACATTGCACTATAAGATCATTTTACTATTTTGGACTGTGTCTGTTTTTGCTCCTGTCTTGACTGTCTTATTCTGTTTTCTTTTCTTTTCTCATATTTCAGCTGTTTTATTTCCTTCTCCTGTTTTGTAATATTTCATATGTAAGTATTTTTTCATTATGCTCTTCTTTTGCACTAAACATAAAGCACCCTGAGTTCCCTTGTTGCAGAAATGTGCTACACTAAATTTGCCTTGCCTTGCCTTACCTTCAGTAGGTGTGAGTGGCAGTAGCTCATGACACCCAGCATTGCACTGCTGATGATGGGGTCTAATGCAATATGTTCTCTCTCCCCCAAATAAACTCCTACCTCAAAAATCAGTATCTGTTCACGTCTGCTTTTTCCTACTGACTGCCCTCTATTTAGGTTCTAAAGTTTTCAATTGCAGCATTCCCTGGCATTCCTACATATGCTGCACAGTCTGTGATTCCACAGCAGCACTTTCCATTTCAAAAGGGTGATCTGACAAAGAAGGGGATGTCTCTGAGGGTGAATGTAATATAGCTACAATGTTGAAGATACTGTGGATAGGTAAACGGATATTGCTTTTACTTAGGTGGGAATTTAAAATTCACAGTGCTTAGGAGCACCTCAGTCATACACTACTGTTGGTTCTCTACAGGGACATCACTCTGACCCAAATCTACTGAAGTTAAGACCCCTGCAATATATTACTACCCCATACATCCTTGCTTAAATAAATCTGAAATGTGCCTTCAAGATTGGGTGGTAGATGTGTATGCAGTATACATTACTGTTACAGACCTGCAATAAACATTATTGAAACCACCACAAACAATCCCCCCCCAAACTACAATATAAAGAAAACTAAACTACTACTATAAAGATAAACTATTACGAAATTTGGAAAAGTCAAAACCTTTTACTGACCTTTGGTATGCCAATGTTCCATGTGCAGATATCGTAAAACAAATGAGGAACCACACAACACAACGATATACACCACGGGTCTGGGGGTATGTTTTCCCATTTATAGCAGCTATAGGCTCTATTTTTCAAGCCAATGGATTCAGTGCACTGTTAGGTGAAGAAATAATGGGTTTCAGAGCACAGTGGTGCTGTAATGTTGTTTCTGAAAGCTTCGTGTTTTATAATGTATCAGCACTGTGGTTATAACTTCTGCCCCATTGAGATGCTGCTGCAGTCAAAGAAACAAAGGGAAATGACACAAAGTTGAAGTTATTTTAAAAATCTCAAAGATTCAGCCTTTTGAGAAAACATTAAGGGCTGGAGCCCCAAGACACAACCCGCCACCTCCTGCTCTGCTGTTGTCATAGGGATAAGGAATAGTAAAACACAGGCAAGAGACGTGATGAACATTGTAATTGCCGTGCTTACAAGTCAGATCTGAAACATTCCATATTTGGTCATTTGAAGTAGTATGATTTAGTTTTGCCAAGAAGCAGCAGCCTCTACTCAGTTAGACAGAAGTTACTTTCTATTGTACCATGAACAGATTCTGACAAGACTGGAAGGAACTGAGATTACATAGACTTATTTTATTGTTATTATTTACATTAACAACAATGGTCCAAGGAGGGAACAAAGTCAAAAAGGCTTGTACATAACTTACACCCCTTTCAATAATCATAATCAAATTAGCTTTATAAGGCTAACAAATAAACTATAGCAAATAAAGAAACACAATATATAAATAATCAGTGAAAGATTTATACCATCATGCCCTGGGGCAGAATTCTTTAATTCCGTGATGATGTTGTGTACTTCCAGTGTAGTTGGAGGATCGAAGGCATTTTTCACCAAGACACTTGATGCCAGATCAGAGGCAACATTAACAAAAAAAACTGTTAAAGCCATCAGCTATTTCATTAGGGTTTGATAAGATCCACTCTCTCCCATGCATCTCTGCAGGTGCAGTTGCTGCTGATTTCTTGCAAATACAACAAATGATTAATGAGGTTCCAGGTTGACTATATTTTTTGAAGTTTGTGTGAATTTGTCTGCATAGTGCTTTTCTCTCTCCTTACATCAGCCATACATTTGTTTTCACATTTCTTATACGTTTCTATGTTAACAGGGGTGGAGTTAGTAACAGCTGTCTTATAGAGTTCATTTTTTTACGTGAGCGTGTCTTTAGATCTTCAGTGATCCTGGGTCTCCCTTTAGAAAGATCTATTTTAAACTTAGAGTTGATCAAAGGAAAGGATGATTCTAGAGCAGAATTAATCATTTCTATGAACAGGTGATAAGCTGCATTAACATCTTGTAGCCTGAGAACCTCTTCTCAAGAGATGTACCCAATGGCTGTTTTGAAGTATTCCAGGTTATTTTTAGTGAACTTGCGAAATTTGAGTTGGCCACAAGGGGAACTGGCATTTATAGATTTAGGAGGATCTATAGTGTGAACAATATGGAATACTGGGAGATGATCTGAAATGCTGCACATCAACAGACCCAAAGTGGTTTTGAAAT
Organism: Aulostomus chinensis; assembly: GCF_037954235.1. NCBI lineage: Eukaryota > Metazoa > Chordata > Actinopteri > Syngnathiformes > Aulostomidae > Aulostomus > Aulostomus chinensis. The sequence continues at coordinate 17,078,242 of NC_141329.1, read as the reverse complement.
CCAGAGAATTAAAGAGGATATTGTTAATTAGTGAGGCTGATGAGCTAGTGATACAAGATGGCTTAGTAATTAAAGGATAAAGATATACAGAGTAAACTGTAGTCAGGAAGTCTGTTGTGGATGCCAGATCATCTTTGAGCAAGCTAATTTTGAAATAATGCACACAATTTGTGTTCCTTGTTTATGATTTCTAATGTAGAGTATCATGCATCATTAAATGTATTTATATCTGAATAGGGTGGTCTATAAATATATCCAACTTTTATCATTTTTCTCCCTAATGCAATGTCAATGAATACAGATTCCACAAATGTCATGTAAAATCAACACTTAAATCCTTTCATGTGGTGAAATTATAAACATTTGACACGTACAAAGAAACTCTTCCTCCTGTCCTGCTGTTTCTGCTTAAGTGAGTGGAATTATAGTTCCACATAGGATAAAAACTGATAATATTGTCATTTAACCATGTTTCAGAAAAAGATAAGACCGAAAATGAGTGTGACAGGGTTGATAAATAAAGTTTCAGACATAGTTTTAGACAGACTGCTTATCTTTAAACGAAGAGCAGAAAAGACATTCTGTCAGGTCCATTCACGTCAAGAAACACAAAAGATGATAATGAGCTTGATTTGTTTATTATAGTACAAATTGGCGGTATGGCTCTGTTCAGAGGAGTCCCCTGCGAAATTTTTCATGAGCACCATGAAACAGGGGACCAGCAGCGTGAGGGAAGGTTCTCCCAGTTTAAGACTGGAAGAGCAAACATACCCCGTGAACAGAGCAGCAACATGACATGGAACGAACTATGCCATGTATACACGACAAGGTGGAGCTGGGGAGGTGGAGGGTAGCAAGTTGCAGCAGCAGCAGATAGCAGATAGCAGCAGCAGGCTGCAGTAGATAGCAGCAGCAGCAGGCTGCAGTAGATAGCAGCAGCAGATTGCAGCAGATAGCAGCAGATTGCAGTAGGTAGCAGCAGATAGCACCAGATAGCACCAGATAGCAGCAGATTGCAGTAGGTAGCAGCAGGTAGCAGCAGATAGCAGCGATGACGCAGGTAGAGCAGCAGCCAGAAGCTAGCAGAGCCGGAGTTGAGGCCGGGTGATATTTAAGTTGAGAGGGGCCAATCAGAAGCAAGGGATTTGATCAGCTGATGCTGAGCAGCTGTGATCAGCTGATTGATCAGTTTGATTGATGGACGGGAAGCCAATAGCGCTTGACTACCACGGCCTGACAGAACTAACGCTAACGCTCGATTTGTGTCACCCAATTGTGACAATTTTGCAGAGCTTGCGTCAATATAAATCATATCAGGATTAAAAAAAGTCTCATAAATTCTCTCATTGTCCATATCGAGCTCAAATGGACTGAATGTATGCGCTGTGATGGCAGTCGCCCCAAAGTTTAAGTCAGTAGAGGACATAGAGTAGAAAAAGTTCCATACCTGTGGGGCAGGTCTTTTTGAGTGAAAAAGAAAACTTTTGACCAGAAACTGGTGAAGACCCGGTCCATACCAAAATAAAGTGTAGGCCTAAAATAGATTCTGATGATCGTGGTAGGCCTGCAATGACAGACAAGACATCATGTTTTCTCATATTGCTGCAAATCCTTGGTCTCTCTTATGTCAATAACCTTTTCTCCCTCTGGTGATGCTCCATTAAGTCTAATTAAGACTTTACAATTCCTTGTTCATGTTGACTTGAGATTTTTTTCTTTTCTGAGTCGGTGGGCTTCTCTGGTGATATCAGCATTTTTTTTTGTGTGAGGTGCTCGTTCAGGTAAACACCGGTCCCCTTCAGTTTGCGTCCTTGCTTCAGTAACTCGGATTTGTATTTTCTATTAACAAATCGTATTGTGACCACTGGAAGCTGCTGGATGTTAATTTGTTTGCGAGGCAGAAGGTGACAAGCTGTGATGTGTTGGTGTTGAATGGGAAAATCCCTGCTACTGAGGAATTGGATGACCTGGGTCTCCAGTGTCTCCAGTTCAACCTGCGGGGGATCATCTCCAGGTTCATCCAAGGCTGTGACATTTGCTTAGGAGCAGTGTCTGGTCTTCAAACCAGTGATTACCACATCATCAGTGCAGGAGTATTGTTCCAATTCATCAATTCTTCCTTTCAGGTTTAGTATTGCCTGATCCTTCTCTTTGTTCATGTTCTTAAGACGAGAAGAAAAGAAGCTTTTGGAGACTGTCAACCTGTTCAATCAGCTTGAGTATTTGTGTTTGCTGCGTGGCAATTTTGCCAATCTCCTGTTGGATGGTGCTCAGAGATTGCTTGATTTCATCCATGTCTTCTTCTAGACTCCAATCTGAAGTTCAAACAGCTCAAATGAGCTGCACAGGTAGTACAGGTGACCTCAGTGTCAGCCATCTTGATATCTTGACTTAAAGTCATCAAGTTAGCACCAAATTTCTTTGCTGAGCCTCCACTAATGAAAATCAATTTCTGTGCTTGGTTTTCAGTATCCTCTCATGCAGCCTGAACACGGTCTGGTGGAAATACACAGATAGGGTCTTCTTGGCTTAGCCTTAGTGCCAAAAAAAAAAAAAAAAAAATTAAAAATTATTCCATTTTTAGGAATAATTTTTGAATCTATGAAATAATTTTGACATCAAGATAAACTTTCTCAGCGTGGCTCCTCACCAATGGGAATGGGAGTAAACCTGTCAATAAGCAGGAAATCTCATGTCAGCCCACAGCTCATCATATAAAACTTGGGAATAAATTGCATGTCAGCCTATGCAATTACATAACCACAAAAAGGGTAAAATTTTAGTGATACGATTTAAATAAATGTGAGCATGTGTGTGTGAATGTGACAACCTATCCTCTGAGTGTGTGGAGTCTGTTAATGTTGTGCCCAACAACTGTTATGTTGTGTGCAGCATGTGTGTAACATGGCTACCTGTTGCACAGTTGTGCACACCGCAGAGTGACCAACATGGATGCCAACAAGCAAGAGCATAACAAACAAGCTGATCCTGAACTATGGTGAAAAATTGCTTGTCTGTTATATGATGATACTCACAGTAATCAATGATGTTAAAGAGAAAAACGTGCAAAGTTAAAATCGTTACTTTGACTTTGCAGCAATACACAAAGACTGACCCCTCGTCTGTAGTCAGATGCACCACAGGCAGCTACGCCAAGCAAAAGCCTAAATAACAAACAGGAATAAAGGAAACTCATACCATCAAAGAAAACACAAGGACACAAAATTGATGTGGGTCTTCCTGAAAACACTCAACCATGCAAGTAAATTTGGTATTATTAATGTAAAACCAGGGCTGTTTTAGGGGGTCATATCAATATAGTATTAATATTAATTCAAGATCAAAGCGCTCAGCAAGCGCCAGCAAGGACGTTGGACAACCTGGGAAGGAGTGGTCGCTAGGATCGTCAAGTTGTCCGATATGTGGATGATGCCCCAAGCAAGGCTAAGCTTCCTCATTCGGGCCACCTACGACACTCTCCCCAGTCCCAGCAACTTGAACCAGTGGTACGGGTCAGAGGAAAGCTGCCATCTCTGCAACTCACCAAACCCAAATCTGCAGCACATCCTGTCCAGTTGCAGGACAGCTCTGGCTCAGGGTCGATATAGATGGAGGCACGACCAGGTCCTGCGAAAGCTGGCAGAAGTCCTCGAGATGCAAAGGCTGGAAGCAGCCAAAGCTTACTCTCCATCAGGAAAACTGATAGATTTCGTTGGGCAAGGGGCTGGGGCTCAGAACATCACCTGGAAGACAAGATCCCTGTTAACACCTGGATGTGACTGGAATTTAAGAGTGGACCTTGATCGGCAGCTCAAGGTCCCACCAGAGATAATCACAACCTCTCTGAGACCAGACATCATCCTGTGGTACCCCACAGCCTAATCAGTTATCCTGGCAGAGCTCACAGTTCCTTGGGAAGGAGGAATGGAGGCAGCTTTCGAACGAAAGAGAGAGAAGTACATCAAGCTGGCAGCTGAGTGTCGAGAGGCAGGGTGGTCAACCGCTATCAACCCCGTAGAGGTCGGCTGCAGGGGGTTCATTGGAGTGTCCATCCAGTGCCTCCTGAGGAACATGGGCATTGCTGGGCCCAAGCTGAAGAAGGCAGCCAAGGACTTGGCAGAGGAGGCGGAAAGAGCCAGCTTCTGGTTGTGGCTGAGGACGAAGGACGTGTCGTGGGGAAAGCCAGGTTCCTAGGGGTAGCTGCAGGGGGTGGC
>NC_141329.1:17016528-17071528 GCF_037954235.1 Aulostomus chinensis | reverse complement strand
TGTAAAACTCACATTTTCGAATAGTTTTGATATTTCTTGTAGTTGGTTTAGCTTCAAGCTAAATATGCACAACAGGCTGTTTCTGAAGTCTCAAAGAAGCTCTACGAGAATAGAAAACCTATTTGAGAGCCCAAGAGACTGTAATCACCTGAAAGGCAATGCATACTTTTTGAGTAGGGTATCACTTCAAGAGAAGTAAGACAATCATTGGTTGAAATCACTTAATGTTTCAGAACATAAGTCAGCAGTACTGTGTAGTCAGTCCCTTCATCCTGGCTACATACCTGGCATATTTCAGGCAGATGAAACTTTGATGCAACATCTCAGACACCTTGGGCAGTTTTAGGTTGTTGCAGTCGTCTTGATGCAATGGTTGCAAGTAGTGGGCTGCTGTGTTTGTATTGGACCGTGTAATGAACACACAAGTCTCTCTCCCTCTCTCTCTCTCTTTATCTATTGTATCCACCACTAATGTTATTTTAGAGACCCCATCAAAGCACAGATTACATCAGGTCTTCCAGACCAGGGCAGTGACTCTCTGAAGCCCTACAAAGAGATATAATGAGACATTAGTGTAATGTTTATGATCTGGGAGTCTTACTGGAACACTGGAATCACCATCTGCTGGTATCAAATGTTTATTCCCTCTAAGCACATGGCAAGTAACTTGCCACAGAGGCCTCAGCAGTCCATATCCCCCAGCTGGGTGTAATATGATGAACAGTGTGCATTATTGCTTTCTAAAACACCACTCTGCTCTGCAGTGGGGCAGGAAACGCAGCGTCAGGGCATTTCCATTAGACCAATGTCCCTGACAGCAGAGATCCCAGGAGGCTTGTAAAGATACACTAGACAATGCCCTCATCAACAATGTTAGACTGTCTTTGACTGTTTAGAAAACCTTTGCACATGCACAGTTTGTATGCAATTTGGTTGTTTCAAGGAACATTTGAATACTTTGTTTTCACACCAATCAAATATTTAGTGCTTTGCTTTGCCCATTTAGCTTTCTAACACCTAATAAACATAATAATCTAGTGACAGTAAAATCTAATTTTTTTCACAGCTAGATACAGGCATTTTTATTTATTAGCATTTAGCCATTTTCTGGCTGCTGGAGTGTATGCTCTGTCTCTACTGCCAGAAAAAAAATGTTTTGAGCATAGTACAGTTGTTTAAAAACATCCTTTCCATCCACTGAGGCCTTCAGTGTCGGTCTTTGCTCTTCTTTCAAAAAGTAAATGCTCTTGTATAGTACAAGAATATAATTTCATATTTTTTTACATTAGCGGTACGGTGGTGCAGTGGTTAGCACTGTCGCCTCACAGCAAGAAGGTTCCAGGTTTGAGCACGGGGTCTTTCTGTGTGGAGTCTGCATGTTCTCCCTGTTCCTGTGTGGGTTCTCTCTGGGTACTGTGGCTTCCTCCGACAGTCCAAAGACATCAAGAGGGGACGAGGCTGATTGATACTCTAAATTGACCGTAGGTGTGGCTGTGAGTGTGAATGGTTGTCTGACTATATGCGTTGGCCCTGTGATGGACTGCTAACCCATCCAGGGTGAACCCCACCTCTATCCTGAGGCAGCAGGCTCCAGCCCCCCATGACCCTTAACCGAATAAGCGGTAAAAAAAATGGATGGATGGATGGATGGATGTTTTTTAGGTGATAGTATGTTGACTTTATAATTGTCTTCATGTGGCTGTCCAGATTTAGGTCTTAATCCATAACTACATCCAGATTTCTTGCTTGATCGTTGTTTTAAACATTACTGATTAAAGCAGGGCACTGACTTTTAATTACGTCTCTCCGACACCAAAAACAATCACCTCAGTTTTGTTTGTGTTTAACTGAAGAAAATTCCTGTACATCCAGTCATCGATTTGATAAATGCAGGTACTTAGTGTTTGTATAGGCGATATGGTTATATAGATTTGTGTGCCCTCTGCATATTTATGGTAACTTATTTTGTTGCTTCCATAATCTGAACTGGTGGAAGCATGTAGATGTTAAACAGAAGAGAACCCAGAAAGTAGCCTTGGAGAATTCCACCTGAAATGTTTCCGCTCAGATGTGTAGTTGCCTATAGTTAGAAAGTAGTCTTTTTTTAATGTATGATTCAGACCAGTTCAGAGTTGTGTCAGACAGTCTCGTATTCTTGTGGTTGACCGCATCAAATACAACACTCAGGTCCTAAAATACCAAAAGTGAAATTTTTCCACTGTCTGTGCTCAACAGATGTCATTTAACACCTGAGCAAGACCAACTGCAGTGCTGGAAGACATCAAAACAGTTGTTCAGTTCCATGAAGACTTCGGGTGCCGCAACATAGCTTTTTCAATGGTTTTACCTGAGAGTAGGAGGTTTGATATGGGTCTATAATTTTGCATTACACACTTCTCCTGATTGTTCTTTTTTTTTGGTAGTGGTTTGAGAACTGCATTTTTCAAGGCCTGTGGGAAAACATCTGAGAGAAGACACATGTTTTCGTTCTGTGTCAGATCTAGGATCATGACACTAGAGACTTTTTTGTGGAGGCATATGGGCAGAATATAAGGACAGCAGGAGGAAGATTTCAGAGGTTCTATAATGTCCTCCAGGTTTCTATGGTTAATTTGGTTCCGGGTTCGAGTCCCGGCTCGGGCATGGGTTTTTCTTCTCCCTGTGCCTGCATGAGTTCTCTGCTGGTACTTTGGCTTCCTCCCACAGTCCAAAGACATCAAGAGGGGAATAGGCTGATTGGATACTCTAAATTGACGGTAGGTATGACTGTGAGTGTGAATGGTTGTTTGTCTATATGTGTTGGTCCTGTGATGGACTGGCGACCCGTCTCGGTTGAACACCTTTCGCCCGACAGTTGCTTGGATAGGCTCCAACCCCCCCGCAACCCTTAACAGGTATAACTGGAAGAAAATGGATGGATATTTTACATTTTTCTCCATTAATCAAACGTGATCCAAGTTCACAGCTCAGCCATACTAACTGTACAAATGGTCACCAGAAAAAAGATTGAGTCCCCATAATATGAGGACATGACTGAGCTGTCCTCAGAGGCAGTGATAAACCGTGCTCATCTGAAATAATTATTAAGATAAAGATCATCACAAGGTTATTTCAGAGGCAGCACATTTACATACAAAGTCAATGGAAAGACATCAGCAGTACAAAGAATAAGAGGAACATAAGCATATTCTCTCTGGGAATTGCAAATTGAGGATAAGATACTTGAGTGAGTTGAAAATGTTTAACTTGAGTTACAAAAGTGAACTCATCTCATGAATGTTTATGAATGTAGAGAGAGAAGCACGATGATCTATACTGAAAGCACCCTTTATATCAGCTTTTTATCTTTTTTTACAATAATGATTAATGTGGTAATGGAAGAACAACTCATATTTTACTTGTCTAAAAGCATTACACAATATGAACTGCTTTAACTATTTCACATACATGAGTAGGTTTTACAAAAAATACATAATATGTTCTTGAATGTCTTTTGTACTGTCTGTAACATCTTCATCTGAGAAATAACTACAAAACACAGATGAATGTGGAGGAGTAAGACTTGAATATTGCATGATGCAAGAAATAGAAAATGTCAAGCTTTTAACACAATTCCTCTTTACTGGAATTCAGGGATATGGATGTTTTTTTTTCCAAGAATCACACTATATTGATCAATGATCCATTGATGATTAGTTGCTTACCCTGTGCATCAATGTAAAGATTGACAAGCTCTCATGACCTGACGTAAACAATTTTTTTTTAAAGTGAACATTTCAGTTTGCAGGGACTTGAAAACATCATCATCATCATCATCATGTTCATAATGCACTTGTGATAATGTCCAAATTTGAATCACATGGTATGGATTACCGTGAGAGTAGGCTCTTAACTGGAATGCATTTCCCTGCTTTTTAAGACCAATCAAAGTGCTTTATATAACACAATGCCATGCACTTATCCACATACACATTAATTAATTGTTGACGGGGGATGGGGGGTTGATTAGGGGTTAATTATCTTCCTCAAGGACACTTCAGGTCTGTTGAGGAAACAGGGATTGAACTAGTAAATCTCCAATTGCAAACATGGCCACGATAAGATCCATATACTCTGCCTCAGGAGGCCGCGTGATTACTGCCATTTGTTTGTTTTTGTGTGTCAGATGATGCTACTTGCTTGGTGATAAGTAATTTCATCTGGTATCCTCCACAATCATACAGCTGCATCTTAGGTCCTCTCAGCCTTAATTTTAGCAACAGAGTGGAGAGTGAGAGCTGCTGGTACTAATAGCTTGAATTCAAGTTTACTTACAAGAAGCATTCTTGTACAATTTAATTGGCGCCGTGAAGAACTTGTCAGGTTTCTCTTTCATATAACACAAAACAACTCTTCTCTGTTTCTCCCTCTGGCCAAGGATGCACCTAGTCCTGGAGCCTTATCAGAACCTACTCCCTAGTTCCTGGGACAATCTCCCCATGGAAACTCCTAGTCCGTGTAGGTGGTCCTTGGTGAGGCTTGGCCTCAATCCACACAATAATCTGTAATCTACACAGGCCAACACATGTAGGAAAAGGAGGGATGAATGATGTAATATGATCACAGCAGTTCACACCTGGTATTACACAGGTTATGCAGGAGTTAGGCAAGGCAAGGCAAGTTTATTTGTAGAGCACAATTCATACACATGGCAACTCAAAGTGCTTTACAGTTGCAGAAAAATCTTAAAATCACAAAAAGGCAGATAAAATCATAAAACATAAATAGAATAATTAATTTAAAGAAAAGGAGAAGAAAAGGAGAAGAGTGCAGATAAAATAGTTAGTGGACACATGCATGATGCTAACCAGAAAAAGAGAAAATGTGATAAAACATGGTCATTTGGTCCCACCAATGAGACCTTTCGGGAACTTGCAAGTTGATTTTGTGCACATGCCTAACTGTCAGGGCTATTAATATCTGCTTGTCTTTGTAGATCAGTTTTCCAAGTGTGTCGAAGTGTATCCAACAAGAAGAGAAGATGCACAAACTGTGGTAAGGTGTCTTTTGACAGATATCAGCCCCAGGTACAGAGTTCCAAGGGGAATAAACTCTGACAACGGGCCACATTCAGAGTTAAAGCAGCACAAAGAGCAGCACTTAGCAGCACTTAGCCCAAGAATTAGGGTTTGAGTGGAAACAACATGTTCCTTACAGTCAAGAGAGCAGTGGCCAAGTGGAGAGAAGGAACTGCACAATTAAAGGAAATCTGACTAAATCAATGTCAGCAACAGGCCTAAAATGGGTCGATGCACTGCCACTTGTTCTATATGCAATCAGAAGCACACCAAATGCAACAACGGGGCTAAGTCCACATGAAGTACTTATGGGGAGGCCCATGTCCACAGGGACAAGCCCACCTTTGGCACCCCATAAGACTTTATCACAAACAGATTGCTGACAGATTAACACAGCCAACAGATGATCCAATACATTCATTTGTGCACTGTAATTATGTGCAAATCAAGTCTTTGGACAAATAATCTCTTTCTCCGAGGTGGAAAGGCCCTTTTCAGATGTTGCTGATCACTTGAACAACTCTGAAGGTTGAAGGGAAACCAGAATGGATTCAGGCCATGAGATGCCTGCTGGCCCCCGTGGACCCTAGAAGGAATGGTAAAATGGTGGACAATAGGAAAGTTCTTTACATCCCTTATTCTCATCACCCTAATAGGCCAGACCCTGACACTATGCCTCACACAGCTCCTGTGTATCTATCTTCGCAGAGCTGGGGAGGAGAGGCCCAGATAGACGCAAATATAGCCTCAACAGCAGTCAAGTCATGCCAGTCTGATGTGTCACTCCCTCTTCATAGCAGGGATGAAAGAAGGGCACAATATGTTGTTTTTGGACGCCCAGTAGATAGATGCCAGCCTGATGACTGTTATGTCGCAAGCCCAGTATTCTTTGTGCAAGGACAATGATGGATGAAAATCAGAGACCCAAAGCAAGTAACAGTCACCACCTCTCTTTCCCGTGTAAACAATACTAAGTTTGCATACAAATATTTTGCAAAAGATTCTGAGCTTTGGTTTTACCAAGCAGCGATTAAAAGAGAAATCGGTTTGCTTCAATTGGCAGGTGAGTTATCAAAGGGTCACTGGTGAGATGTTGCTCCGATAAAGTAAAAAAGGATAGTCACATTCAGTCTGTCATATTTACTCACAGCAATAGTTTGAAACAGTTTGTAGTGTCTGGTGCAACCCCAACCACAGCTGCAGCGGTTACATCCAAAACGATTAATATCAAAATACTCAGAAATCATACTACTAGATCTATTACAGCTCTTTAATTAATGGTGGGTTCTGCTAAGGAACAGAGTCTCACGAAGTGTCGGGTCTGTCAACATATGCCTTTCTCAACCCATATTCCAATGTTTGTGCCTGTGCCATTTTTCCAGAGTGGATTACGAGTTGTTCAGGTGGAATGTCTGGGCCTTCCTGCTTTCTGATGAAGCTGAGTATTGTTACTCTCCCACAGATCCTCATGAGCCTGACACATACAAGAGGTATACAAGCATCGCCAAGGTTGTGGTATATATCATAAATTCTGAACACCTTCCCCCCAATTTCATATGGTGAGCCTGCTGCGCATAATTTATATGCATATGTATGTTCATCTTCGCATGAATTACAGAATACATTTAGTAGTATCTCAAACTAACTTCACTGAACAATCAGACACACAGGTTGTGTCCCATACCACACACTCCAACTGCTGTGGCCAAGGCTCTCGTTACAGCGACACTAAAGGTCAGCTTGAAGTTTCCTCTGTTAAAATCAGAGCACATAACTGTTCTGGGCCTGTTCTGAGAGTACATATGTCCAGTATGTGCAGAGATTGCTCAAGGTACATCCCTTTCACTGATGTTAATGAACTAAAAGAAGTGCCGGTCTGTTTACAGGCGACTGGTAAGAGTTCACCTTTTAATCTAGGCCATAGTGATTGTCTGTCAATTGTAAATGCTTCCCTAAGCCAGCATCCACTGCCTGAGAGAGTTTATTTGGTTTGTGGCACTAGGCTTATAGCTGTGTCCCATGTGAAGATGCTGCTGGTATGTTTTATCTACTCTATCTGGTCCCCCTGATAAGAGCAGTAGCTTCACCCCAAATTACTTCGTTAGACCTCATATTAGTGGCTCAAGGCGGAGTCTGTAAATTTGTGTGTACAGAGTGCTGTATATATGTTTCTGATTTGACACTTGAGGTACAAGACTTGGCCCATGAGACTGCAATAGGCCTCAAACAACTGCATGAGGAGCATGGATGTGACTTGGGTAATATCTCTTCAATATTTGGATCCTGGTTTCTGGAATAATTAAAGTCCTGACTACCTTCATTGTTCCGCTGCTTCTATTTGTTTTGATTTGTTCTTGTTGAGTAACAATTGGGAAATTGATTATCCGTAAATCCACCAGGGCTGTAATCTAAGACCCCCGATGTTAGGCTGCGACTGAAGAGACCCAAAGGCAGACTCAAGATGTCAAATTGAATAGTTTTATTTAAGCGTTGACGGGGACTGGGAATGGCTGACGAGGAAGTAGTGGCAGAGCTGAAGCAGAGGGTGATGAGATGGCTGAGGGCAAGCGAGGTGGGCTGGCTGGAGAACAGATGGATGTGCAGGCAAGCAGATTACTGGCAGGTGGTGGTGGCAATGATCCTGAGCACAATCAAGCAGGTTAGCACAAAGAGCCAGACAAACTTGTAGCTACAGCAGGCCTGAACGTAACTACCACTGTAGCTGAGTCAACAATCTGGGGAAGAGTGGAAGAAGAGCCAGAGAAGATATACTGCTTGAGTTGATTAGTGGATGGGTTGCAGGTGATTCAGATTGGCAGCTGGTGATGAGGAGGATGGCCACTCCCAGACAGAGAGGGCAAACAAGACACAAAAGGGGAGGAGAAAACAGAGGGAACAACAAGGAAATGAGGAGGCACCACTGGACTATTGCTGTGTCTGCATTGCCAAGTGGCAACCTACGTCCAACTGCTACGACCTACCGCTATAGCCTACTCCTACAACCTAAACACGGCGGCACCATTCGGGCACCCTAGATTGGTGGTGAAGCACGACCCAGATACCGCAAATAGGTAGACAGCACCAACGAAAGCCCCCACCTGCTGGCCTGGCTTTCATACTGCACTCCACTCTGAACGCACCTTTCACTCATTCTCTATTATTAAGCACATTAACGCACCTGCAAAGGTGTGCTCACGTTTGGTGTGAACACACCTTTCATCAACAATGACTATAAATGTTTGTGTTGCATAAGAATGGGAGACTGTTGGTGGCGCAAACTTGGCTTGCACGTCCACAAGTTTTTAGTGGACGAAGAAGAAGTCCGCGGTGCATTGTGGGCCATAGGTAGCTCCATAGGATGCACTTGAACCGACCTACGATGTGGGCGTGATTAGGCTGGAATTTAGGTTACGAAGTAGGTCACTACTCGCACCAGTTGTGGTTTCAGACAGCCTACGACCTGCTCTGCGACCTACAATCCGACCTACTTGGCGATTCGGACGCAGCATTTGACACCTAAGGCCTGTTGAGTTTAAAGGCAGTGCCTGCTCCCTGCTCCAGGATAGTGACATTTGGGCCCTGGCCTACTACCTCTCGTCTGAGGAGGTAAGGGATGAAAACGAGACTGAAATGTGATCCTGAGCACTCTCTCTCTGCCTCTGTCTCCTTGACAAAGCGGACTCCATGCTGCTGAGATTGATTCCAGTTATTCTTAGAGGTAATTTTATGTTTTTATTATTTGAAAATTATCATGATTTGCATGTTATCCATGTATTTACTTATCATCACTAGCTTATAAAGCTGAGATTTTGAAACATCAGTGTTTATTTACCATTCTTTCAGTTTTTACATTCCTCCTATTTTCAAATACAGTATATTAAAATAACAACAGTTAAGTTTACATGAAATTTGGTACATTTTAGTAGTTAGTAATCGTGGTTTTCTTATGTTGTTAATTCTCCTAAACAGCTCTGTCCGTAAAGGAAGCCAGTTTAGTGTTCATAGGGTGTTGTTTTGAGCTCCACTGATTTATGCTTACCTACAACTAAGGGCTAAAACTCCTTTATGGATTGAAGAATTTTGAGTAGTGCTATCCTAGGCTCATGGGAGAAGATGGACGAATGCCGAGTGTATGGCTGCAGTTACTCTTCCCCTGATCAATAAAGAATCTGATTTTTCACTTTCAGCTGATTCTTAATGTGATCTTGATGATTCATTTTACTTTGATTAAAACTCAGCAAAAGCCAAGGCTAAAGCATAGTCTGATTTGATTTTGTTTGATTTGTTTTTACAGTAACAGTTTTTATCATAATATACTCAAATTTACTCTTGTCATTTAGATTTGAGTTTGATATAAAGCGTTAGAATCACACTGTAGTTTAATACAACATTTAATTTACTCATTGTTCTCTTCATGACTTTCCATTTCCATCTATGTGTTTAACTTTTGCTTTTCCCATATCAGTATATGTCTCATTCATTTTGATTATGTTGGAATGATTTAATACATGTTTGGTTTTGTGTATATTGTTATTTTGAACTGATTTGCTCAAGAAATCAGTCTCCAGTATTAGGGACACTTGAGCTTTTTTCCTCCTGTGTCATCACAAGGTTTTACTCAAGGGTTTGTTCGGGCTGATTGGCTCTTTTTTGCCTGTCCCTCGTCAATGATGGAGCAGGGTGTTTGGGCAGCTGCATTTATGTGCCTTTCATGACCTCTGCACTTGAGATATTGCTTTGATAATGACGTATGCAATCGGTTTTGACTGCGGGGCTGAACTCATGGAAGATACATGACTAGACATTGATACTGGGACTTCTTCATGTAAGATCACTGAAGTGATTCTGTTAAGTTTGAAGTTATGTGATGTTTGTTGAATTGAGAAAAAGATAAAAGGAAAGAAAATGCTTACATTTTTTTGGACATTGATTATATTGTATTCTCAGAAAATAACAGGTTGACACAGCTCTTTTCACCCTCTATGTGCTCCCCCTTGATTTATTAGGGTTGTAAATTTGTTTATCCCCTAGGGATAAAAAGGAGGGATCTGAAATGGAATTTCCTCTGGTATCCTCTGTTTGAACCGTCTTGCACCTCAGCTTCATAATTTTTCTGTAAGGTTAAAAGCTGGTCTGACGGCCTTGACATGGGTCTTGGAGTGAACCTGTGGTGTCTTTCATAATTCTCTCATAATGGTAATTTATTTTTGTCAGAACACTTTCTGATAGTAAAGCTGACACAGTGCCAGGGTTGTCTATATGCGTAGCTGTGTTTAGACCAAGGGGGTCACATCTGTGCAGGATATTACAATTCAGTTTTACTGGTAGTGCCCGACATTACAAGTATGACTGTTTAAATAGGGTTGGACACAAATTTTCTGGGGGAGCTGACTCAACCTCATCTCAAGGCAAAACTTGTACAGTATCTCTGTCGGGAACATGTCCTGTAAAGAGTCCAGTAGATAAGTCATCTTTGAGTCTCCAGCCTGTTTTTTGTGTCTGACAAATTTATTCCTTCATCACACAAAATTCCTCCACACTTGGTGAAGTGTATTCTGTGTTATGTATAAGGCTTGTTTTTGTCAAATTTGACCTGCATTTTGCTCGGGCACGGGATCTTTCTGTGTGGAGTCTGCATGTTCTCCCTGTGCCTGCGTGGGTTCTCTCTGGTACTCCAGCTTCCTCCCACAGTCCAAAGACATGCAGTTGGGGACTAGGCTAATTGAATACTCTAAATTGACCGTAAGTATGACTGTGAGTGTGAATGGTTGTCTTTATATGTTGGCCCTGCAATGGACTGGCCTGTCCATGGTGAACCCCGCCTCTCAACCATAGCTGCTGGGATAGGCTCCAGCCCCCCCCCCCCCCCCCCTCACGACCCTTAACAGGATAAGCAGAAGAAAATGGATGGATGGATGGGCCTGCATTTTTTTTTTTACATTATTGACTTTCCAGAAAAAACCTAGTAACTTTCCACAGTTTTTGTTTTACAAGTACATTTGTGAAATCACAACACAGCCCTTTTGTTTCAGTAATGTGTCTAGTTGTTTTAGAGGTTCGCCAGTGAAGAGCAGAGCAGCAACATGAAAGTGACTGCTGGTTCATTAAATGTCAATGGGTCATGTTTCAGTTGATATCATTCTTGTCCAGTGGACATATAAAAGTACAGAAAAATTTATGGAAGAAAAGCTAAATTGGGAATTCAGTTTTCAAATATAGTATGGTATTTATATTTATAGTATACTACATGTGAATACACTTTTCCACAACAGCGTTCACTTTAAAAAGCTACTTTTTTTCTTTGTCTCTTACAGGACAAAACTTTCGAGCCTTTATTGAATACAAACTTTTTCTGATGTAATATGTGCACTCTACATGCTTCAAAATAAATGCATATACATATGATACATAAGATATATCTTCTTTAGTGAAGGAATATCACTGTTTTCTTTGTTGTTGTTTTTGATTTATAAATTCATGCTGGATTTTTTAAACATACAAGTATATTTAGTGAAAGAACATCCTATATTATTGCTTCAATCATATAAGGAACAGTGTCACTCTCTGTATGCCAGTCGTTTTGTCATTTGGCACACTGAATAGATTATTTGGCAGAAAATCCGACTGAGTGACACAAGCTTCATTTGAGAAAAGGTCATGCAAAAAGGACAACTCTCCCCAAGTCTCAAGCACTACTCCATTGCTATTTACCTGGCATTTACTGCTTTTCGCAGTCATATCAAGCACCTCTTGTAAATATTCATGGCCATTTCCCATATCAACAGGAAACGAGTATGCATAGGAACATGAATAACGGAAGCCCCATGAATAATGAACATGCTCCCCCCTGCCCTCCACATTGCTCTGATCGAAACTCAGCAGCCAAGCCATCCCCTTTGTGGCTGTGCCAATGTCCAGCTCCAGTGGCAGCTGAGAAATGCCTGGATCCTGAGGAATGGTCTGTCCACAATGCCTACGTGGTGTTAATGATTCTATTTGACCACTCTCTGCTGTCCATGAATTGCTGGAGGATTAGCAGCCTCACTTTCCCTCTGTTGCCCCTATTGCTGCCAATTTTAATGGCGGCTCCTTGCTCGTCAGATAGATGTGGGCTCACTGAGGGGGAACAGGATTACATTTGCTTCAGGAGGGTGTTTATGGATAAAGGCTCAGACTGCTCTCTGTGCTCTCCATCTGTGTGTACAGTAGGTTCCTGGCATGGAGATATATGTCAATACTTGTCATATAGCTACCTGGTTATCATTTGATGTGTAGATGATAGATGGTGTTTAAAAACAGAAATGGAGTGAAAATTGAAATCAAATTTTAAAAAGTTGTATTCCAAGACAATGTATTTTTTCATGTAACAGTGGTTTCAGAAGACTCAGTTGTAGTTATCAACATCTTATTTCAACACAACACATCAAAGTAATGTTTCCAACTTAGGTTAATTTAGATCAATATTGTCTATTTTTATTGCATAACAATGTTTTTAATTGTTTAGAAATGTCCTTTGAATTTCTCTTGGATTTTTCGTTGGACCCATCGGACCAGTTCCTGCTCTTTCTACCAGTCCCTTGCCCAGTTACACTGACAGGTATGTGTCTTTTTAATGATGGAAGGAACCCAGAGCAGCTGGGCAGAAATGGCCAGGGATGGCCATGATTTAATCCGGGCTAGGACATCTTCCGGTGAGGTAACAATATGTCATTAGAGAGAAAACCGATATATTGCATTCGTCTCAGACCGAGAGAGCGGGGAGGTTTAGCTTTGAGCCTATAAAGGGGAGCAGATGGAAATTTACAACTAAACTGGCTCAGACCAAACATCTCAACACATCCAAAGGTCACTGATTAAAAATGTTGTCTCATTAATTTATTCTGTGTGCAAACATATGCCAACATTTAGTAGTGGGTGGATGCATAATATGTTTTTCATCTTGACATATCTCCCTAACCAATGTTTACAATCTGGTGATAAAAGTGATGCAAATGATCCAACCCAACCCTTTTTATACGATACTACAGCATTTTGGAGACTCTTGCCTCCATCAGGGGGATGGTGAGACAGCTGTCAGTGTTCCTCCCTCTGGAGCCAGCAGACACACCAAGTCTGTCTCTGTCTCTCATGAAAAAGACACGTCTGCTTGCCAATCCCGTCTGCAAATGGTCAAGTTAGTATCCGGACAGACGTATGAGCAGTGTCTCTCAAAATGTGTTCATATCTGTTTGCAAATCAGAGGCATCAGTTCAGAGGACCCTTACATGTGTCATCTCAACAGTCAACGACTTTTTGGACTGTTTAATCTGGCTTGTTGGTCATAGGCAGCACAGCCAACTGAAAATGCCAGCAAGAACAAATGAGATGAGCTGAACAAATCAATTGTTGTCAGAACATACTGTACACATATCACAGTGATGAATAGACTAACCCAACATTAGTTCTCTTTGTGACCCTTATTGTAAAGTTAGAAACACTTTACCCTAATTAATACTTCACTTTAACCCCACCACCAACCCTCAAGCTCTACCCCAACCTCCCGCAACTTTCCCATTTTCCAATTTTTGCTGTAATCTGTAATGTTAAAGGAGTTCTAGAGACCGTAAATATTGCCAAATGGTTCACAAAGCATTAATGAATCAATTTAATGCACCCTTATGTTACCCATCAGTGTTATACTTTGAACAAATACTTTAGGTGATATTTTTGAAACAATATCTATAAATATATCAATACATAATTATTTCCGTTGCAAAAAGCTTCAACTTGAAAGCCCATTAAAGAAAGCTGACAGGCCCACCCATGGGCCATGGTCCAGTGGTTGAGAAGTGCTGTTTCAGGGTAAAATTATCACACATATTTGCTATGTGTTGGTGTGTGTAATTACTTGTACAGTAGCATTTTGGCTTTCCAAACAGCAGAATTGTGATATCTGTTCTTTGACCCTGAATATAGAATCTAAAGATGTCAGATAAGATTATTGATGAGTCACACCACACAGTACTGACAACAAATGGCAAGTAAATAATAGTTTCAGATACACATGATTGTGATGCAGACAGATAAAGTTTCCTTTTATCTGAATCTCTCATCTTAGTTAGCTGACTAAAAATATGGGATCAAACAGAGAATGTACTGAGCAGCTTCATCCTCTCTGTCGGAACTATTTTTACAACATCTTTATTCATAAACAGATGTGTGGCCATAATGTGTTTCAAAATATTGAGAAGTACTGACAGAAATTTAAAAGAGAGCGCCTCAGCAGCAAACAGCTGACAGAGGCAAAATGAATAAAAAACCTATAACATACAATAAGTGTATTTGTGTAAAAATAATGAGGTTTGTGCTGCAAAGCTGCAGGTTCAGTAATTCCATTCCATGTGGGTAGTGAAAGCCCTGCAGCAGAAAAGAAAGGCCTCTCTCATTGTTCTTTATTTTCTTCAAAGAAAATTGTTTTTACAGCCTGGTGTGATTATGCAGCCCTACCATCACACACCAGACAAACTCTATTTCCAGTGGTGACAGATGTGTGGCTGGTGAAGTGAGAGGCTGTGGCAGCTTTAAAACTTGATGCCTCTCGTGTTGCCTCTGAAAAATATGTCACACAACACTGGCAATGGCTCAGTTCTCTACTCAGACAATCATGAGCATTGCTTTGCAGTCCAGGTTGGGGGATAAGATGGTGTATATTGCATGACAGTAAATATGTATCTGGTAGTAAAGAAATGGCAAAAAAGGTAGCCACATTCATATAAATCCACCTGTCCTACAAGGGAACATCATTCGTGCAGACATGGAGGAGGAGGGTGAAATTGTAAAAACAGAGCAGGAGGACTTATCCCATTCCATCCAGGATGAGCTGCTATTTTGTGGTTCATTTTTTTTTTTTTGCATCAAAGTTCTAAATAAAAGAAGAAAAAAGCTGAGGGGTTGATGTAAGCTACGACAAAAGAACCCGTCTTCAACTGAGTGAACTCACAGCTGTGGAATCCAATTCAGGAACTCAACTGCTGGGTGCAAATCAGAGGCATGATTGTACACTGAATAACAGTAACCTACACTAGCTGTATATTCACAATGAGTACAGCTCAGTGATGACATGAACATGCTCAGACCAAGTATCACTCGGAATAATATTAGTCCAGACCATCCAGAAAGTGGAAATGAGGCAGAATCAGGCCTGACTTAATTATCTTTTGACAGTTATTTTAACAAATTTTGTTTTCATGATTTAAAATTATGTACATTTTCACAAAATAATTAGGCCATATCTTCTTCCCCTATTCCACTCTGCTCTCTAAGCTGAACCTGGAGTTCTGAAAAGTGCAGATGAATAATTTATTATTATTATTATCATTATTATTATTATTATTATAACAGTCGTTGAATTTATCAATCAAGTGCAGTACAGATATTCAGGTACTGGTACTTTACCATTGTCTTATTCTTTGTTATCTCCACTAAGCAGTGCATGTTTTCAGTGGTGTTTGTCTGTCTGTTAGCACGATAACACAAAAACTGTGCGGTGTGTTAAACACAGTGGAAATGTGTCTTCTGAGCCAAGGGAGAAACCATAAAATTTTGGTCGTGGTGGTGCAGTGGTTAGCACTGTGCTTGAGCCAGGGTCTTTCTGTGTCGAGGTTGCATGTTCTCCCTGTGCCTGCGTGGGTTCTGTCCGAGCTAAGCTAATTGGACACTCTAAATCAGCGATAGGCGTGGCTGTGAGTGTGAATGGTTGTCTGTTTATATGTGTTGGCCCTGCGATGGACTGGGGACCCATCCAGGGTGAACCCCGCCTCACGCCCAAAGGCTGCTGGGGCAGGCTCCAGCCCCCCAGGATAAGCAGTAGAAAATGGATGGATGGATAGTCATAGCACCACCTGGTGGCAACAGGAAGTGACATTTTTTTGTATTCGCCTCCTAATGGGTCGATCGCATCCTCCTCAAATTTGGTCAAAAACAACCTCAGTCAGATGTAACAAATGTCATTCGGCTGCCATCAACATGAGTTTGCTCACCAGAGAAACAACAACATAATGTAATAATAGTAAGTTCTCCAGCTCCACTTTGTGGCCGCGGGAAATGATTTTTGTTGTGCCCACATTAACTTCCTTTATCATGCAAAATCCAAACATGAGCAGGTTTCACTCCCCACTTGCTAAAAACATTTAAGACCCAAGTGCGCTCTGTGCTTTTAGATGTACTACATTTATCCATGTTTTGCTATCCTGCCACTGTTGTACAAACGCATGCATCTTGTAATTCATGATTTTTGTTATACAGATTAAAAAGATGTCATGGAGAAGTAGTTTCAAATCCACTCAAATTCCAAATGACTGCAAACAAATTGCTGGTAACCCATGTTCTGACTGACATTTAGTGTTCATCTGAAATGAGCTCATTCATTCACCATGTTCATGTTCATAAGAAGGATCTGATATCTTGTGAGGAAAAGATATATAAATTCTGTACAACAATATAGTTAATTATTTGTATGGCTTCAGGGTGCTATAAATTTCAACAGTTGTTAAACCAAATTTATCTAAGATGCTTTATGGAAACAAATAAAATATTTATTTTTCACTAAAACACTGCATGCGTGTTTATCCCCCTGGCATAAGAATCACTATAAATGCATTTCCTTCCTCATATACCCTAATTTAAATATTTAAATTTCTGTTGGTGATATATATATATATATATATATATATATATATATATATATATATATATATATATATATATATATATATTGTTCACAAGCAGTCTTCTTTTGCATTCTTAAAGGAAATGGATTTAAACATGTTTCATGTTCAATAGAACGAGCCCAGTCACACAAGCTGATTAAGACAAATCTGAGCTAAAGTATAGGACAGTGTTATCAGGATGCGTTGAGCGTCTTGGTCCAGCCCACAACTCATCCAGTAAAGTTGCTCAGCCCTGGTCTGAAGGGAATGATCTGTACATTGCCAGACTCTGCTGTCAAGCCTACTACCTACACTCAATACTGTCTCACACACTTATGGCTGCATGAGCAAAAGAAGAAGGTTTTGTCAAGCAGTTCTAACACTATGCTAGCAGTGTAGTTTTATGTGTCTTTTAGTGCAATTAACACTAATAGGGATTTCACATCAGAATCTTGCTTACAGATGAAAGCAAACTTGACCATAAAGCTCAAATTGTTTGATTAGCTGAAATATTGTGCTGGGCTTCACTTTATATTGTTCGTCCTGAATAAGGATATTATTTATTTCAGTACACAGAGCATGGAAGCGAAAATTAAAGGTGAGGGAGTCATACTCAGTCATGGTGCATAGCAACTGCAGGTCATATGACAACTGTGTAACATTCAGAACATTAAAGTCATCTCAATATATATAACAAATAGAATATGGCAAATCCTGAAGAAATTGCAATGTGAATGCTGGGACTCACATCAGCATGTGACCGCCCTAACCATGTAAATGGTTGGCGAAGGCTAATGAGCATGGTCATGGTAATGCTCAGTGTGAAAGATCATTCCTCAGGCGTCATAAGTCCAAAAAGTGCAAAATTGACATTGATGCTATCTAATGCTAATTAGCATGCCCAGGGCAATGCTCAGGGTAAAAGGTAATTCATCTAGTGTCCTAAATCCATAAAGTGCCAAATAAGCATTGATGCTATGCTAATGCTCATCTCTGGTTATTCCCTTTACACAATTAGCATAAGTGCTCTCATGCTAATTTGCAAAGTCATGGTGAGGGAGAGAGGTCATTCCATCAGGCATCAGGAAGGTGTTAAGTTACATTATCATGCTTATGATCACTAAGCAGTAGCAGTGAACCTTTACCTTTGACCTTAATGACCAAAATCCTTTGGGCCCATCCAGGAGTCCAAGGTGTTCCTGAGATATTGCTATTGCTATTGCTATCATTTCATTTTGACCTTGAACCTTGGTCTTTCTAGGGTCTGAGTGAATGTTGGTTTTAAATTAGAAGAAATATCAGTCTATGAAAGCTGAAGGGAGTTTGGAGGATCTGAAGAATTTCTCCATGACTTGCACTGTAAAAATAAGATTTAAAAAGTCAAATAACTGAAAAGTATCAAAGTTAGACATATGAAAAGGGATACATTTTAAAGCCCTTCAAAACCTAAATTGTTTCATACTTGTATGGTTTCTGTTGCTAAAAGTATGTAGTAGTTGAACACATTTGAGATTTGATGTATTTAGGTGGTCTCCCTTTAGACTTCTTTTGTAAAAAAAAAAAAAATGAAAATGATACAGAAAAACTTGCAATAATTTAAAAAGTATAAAAGTTGGAGAAGTGATAAATAACTCCCCGAATATACTGAAAGAGCTGAACATTTTGGTATGTGCTTGTAAGGTGACAAAAAATCTACGGAGGAAAAAAAAAAGTTAAAGTTTAGGATATAGTTAATGTGAATGCTGAGTCAGCGTTCATATTATTTGCAGAGCAGATCATTGAAGTGTAGCAATTACTTAGAGTTCACAAGTTTACAAAATCATCTTCATTTTGTGTAATATCAGCAAATTTAACTTGAAGTGGTCATCATGCAGACAGAAATGTTCTGTATATTATTGGTTTATTGATGCAAACAGAATTTAATTGCTGGTGCCAGTTGTGATGAATTATGAAATACAACATTTGTTGTGCAGAAATCATAATATGAATGTATGCATAGCCCATTTCTGTAAAATGCAAGTCTGTGTGTCCAAAATTTTTGCTCAAGAGGGGCAGCAGGTGATTTAGTAATTGGAGGGCTCCAAGTTTGACCTTCTGCTCCTCCAGAGGAAGTAGCCTTGAACAAGACTAAGCCTGTGATACCTTTGCCAACAATCTATGCATGTGTTGTATAGCACTTTGAATAATCAGTTAGAATACACATAAATGTACATTTACTATTGAGTACCACCTGAAAAGGAGGACACTGTTATATTAGCTGTCTTACACCATCCACTTTCATAAATATGTGTTCGGTCGTATACCCTACAAACTGCTACACATACTTTAACTTGGTTGCCTAGTAACAGGTACCAGACAATTAATACTGTGTCACATAACCCCTGTAAAACAGAGAATGGTCAGTGTTTTAAACATGACCCTACATGCTAATTAGAGCACTTAAAAGATGCTGAGAGGGTGGACTTTGATTATCATTCTTGGTCTCCCTCTCCCAGTGTTTGTGCTAAGCTAAGCTAACTTGCTGCTAGTTCTGTCTATACACTCACCATACTCTCAACAAAACAGAGAAAAGATCTTTGAAAGATAGAGCCGTATGGGAAATTTTAGAAACTATTTAACCAGCCCTTTCTCTCCTGCACTTCCACAGTGAACCAAACTATTTAACTTTTTTTTTTTTGGTTAAAAAAAAAGCATTGAGTTCAGGGTCAAAATTTATGAAAAAAATAATTATTGATTGTCCAGAAGTGAAAACGTTTATATCTAGATGGTCTAAATTTCTTGTAAACTCGATTTAGGCCAAGTTCTGAACTTGTCAACAAGCCAAAATGCACCATAACATGAGTGTATAGCAATGGCTTTTGCAGTCAAAAACTCATTGGAGTCAATTGGAGCAGCGACTGGTCAATTTTTCTTTGTTTGTTGTTTGTTTGTTTGTTTGTGTGATGACAGACTCCTCTTGGCATTTAGAATAATAATAATAAAAAAAAAACAGAAACACCATATCACTGGCTTTATTTGTGCTGCAGGGTGCGCAAAATAATCTTAGCCAGTGAGCAGCCCTGCTAACCGAATGCATCAAGGCTGGACATGGTGCTTATTTGGACATCTGTCTCTGGTAAACCTCACTGCCCCCTTATAAGTGCAAAGAAACATGGTTTAATTTCTTTGCAAAGTTTTGTACTCGAATATGTTGCTCAAATTATAGAAAACATAGCATCATTATAAATAATAGTGTTTTGTATGGAACACACATTGATGAAGATCACAGCACTTTACATTCTATTTAAGGGAATAACGTCTTTTTTAGGATGATCTGTCAGAACAGAGAGAGAGGACAGCTTTAACTACTGATGTGAACACAGCCACTGCACCTAAGACACACTGAGACTGATCACTGTGACTACATTCAGAGGTGGTCTGTGCCAAAAGTGTCCACATTCCTTTTTCCTTTGTTAGGAATCAAATGTGTGCGGGGCCACAAGTAAGGTTCTTTTTTTTTTTTTTTTTTTAATTTTAGTAGGGGTTCAGCCTTGCAGTTCCACTAACACATGATCCTGTAACATTTGTGATATTGCCCTGTCAGAGGTGCTTGTTGGGTTAGTCACACCCTCACACTGTCAGTGATTAAGTCAAACCTGAGCCCACCATGTTCTAAGAAAACAGCATTTATTGTTTTGATGTCCCCCCATACTTTCGTCGGCTATAATACATTTCTATATGCTCTATAATATTGCAATATGAGAACTTAGTTTGTTTTTCCCCTTTCTCTCTTGCTGCTAAATGCATCTGTCGATGTCAGTAGAAAAAATTAAATTCCCAGGTGTTTGACAGGCTTTTGAAATGCTCAGCAGTGACCAACCGTTGGATTGACATTTAGCATTTTGGGGGAATAAAAACCCTAGCCAGTCTGGATTTAGACTAAAAGAAACAAAGTCTTTGTAAAAATGAAACATAAAGCTCCATTCAGCTGACCCATATCCCAGAGAACTCACTGATGGTGACATATTTTCCAGCATAATGGAGATTCAGTAATTATCAAGAGTAACATAGCCAGTGAGAAACATTTTTTAAAAACATATTGAAGGTGCAGATGAACCACACCAGGGAACTTTGTTACTGCAGATGTCTCTCCACAGTCATTGCAGGTAAAAATTACACCTCAGCTGATAGGCTGCCAGAAAGTCTCTTGTGCACCATTTGGGTCTAATGCTTTTATATACATGATACAAACTAGAGAATCAATTAACTAAAAAGGAAGAAAGCATCAAAGCCACCCAGAGTCCTGTCTACCCTCTCAAGCTCAGTGCAGTATCTTTGTGGCTCTGTTAATAAGACTCTCAGACCCTCATGCTAAACAGTTCCCCAGAGTGTGCAATGCAAGCCAAATATGATGTTGACGGGATGAATGGTTGTTGAGGTAAAGGAGTCAGTTACAGAGAAATACACACGGATTTCTTTCACCGAATACATGATCATCAATACTCTTCAGCTATGTATGTGAATTATCCTCATGTGTATGCGGTTAAAGGTAAAGTGAGTCTGCCTTTTAAGTCTTACTTTTGTGGTGTGAGGCAGAGGAGGTTAAATCAAATGAAATCCAACAGTGTGTTTCACCTAGACTTTCTCATGCCCTGACATAGTGAGTCATTTCTCAGTTAGCTTGCCAGCAGCTGCAAGGCCACAGGAGAGCTGTGGAGCAACTTGACTGCTACAACTTCAGGCCTAAAAGTCGATAAAAGCCCCCCTCTCTTTAGGTCATAAGCAGGCAGAGGTGATGCAGTTGGATGACTCAGACTAATAGTCATAACAGACTACACTGATGGATGGCTGCCGACGCTACACTGTCATATCAAACCCATGCTCTGTAAGCAGCAAGACACATCAATGGTGGATTTGACACGAGCACAAATCAACATTTCTGACACAGCACAGCATTCCATTCATCTACATTTTAACAATTCTGCATTATCACCAAAAAGGCCACTGTCTCCACTCATGTATGATTCATAAGTGTTGCCTTTTTTAAATTGCAGTTTCAGCTATTCTCAAAGAGCAAACATGTTGATGAGCAGGTCATTGTATGGCTAATCTCCGTAAAAGACTGATTTAATCACTTCATTACCATTGTGCTGCCTTCAGGATTTTTATTTCCTTTGACAGGAATCCAAGCCACCTTATTATAACTGTTTAGCCACATAGAGACATTTTGTAGCCCCAAGTCTCACAGCCCTGGATGAGCGCTTTTGGCTTCATCATGAGTTCATTTGAGTTCATTCACATCCCCTAGCTGAGCATGTAGGGCAGTTTGGAGTTGCCACTTCTCCCAAACTCACAGGGATTGCTGCTGAGCCAGACCAGCATCCTGCACAGGTCTGTTGTTCAAGAACCGACCCACTCCGACCTGGTGGTATTTGATAATGCGCAATCCAAGCAAACTCGCAAATATTACTCATTACTTCTGCAAGCTGACTTTACCCAACATAATGGGCAACCTGGCCTGAAAAACATCACATACCATTTTGAAAGTTCAATGCAGGCAAATTCTACTTCTGCTTTGGTGACTGTCCCTTGTCTTCCTTTTTCGATGTTATGAGTTCAATGTTTTTTATGAAAAGTTAACAGTTTTTTTGGACCACCTCAAGATTGGATCCATTACAGAGAATTTACCCTTGAACAATTGTTGCTTTTGTGTAATCTACACTTGTTACATTGAACTTCACCCCCATCCACCACTCATCGTGAATTTTCAACAACATGATGTGGCTGCTGCTCCATGACATCAGGTAGTGGTTTTCCAAAAGTTGACTCTTATATACTTTCATGGAACAGGCAGCCAAGGCACTGCTGAGGCCCCAACCACTGCAACTAAACTGCACTATCCCCAATCAATTTAATGAAAGAATTTTTGTCACAGTATGATTTGGGTGGAAACCAGCCTTATATCCCACCTTGTCCAGGTCCCCTGCTGACTCAAACTAACAGCTCTGCCCTCACTTCCTTCTGCATGCCTCTTGTCTGTGTTACATTGAACTCATCCTCTATAGACTTTTGTCACTCTGTGTTGTTTTCCAGAAAGACAAAGTATGCCGTGGGTTCAAGGAGTCCCAGTCCTCTCGTACAACAACCACTTTCCTTCCTCTACTGTACAGCGTTTTCTGGTATTTACACACTTTCTATGGACCTGGGTGTCCTTACTTGTCCGTCGATCTCAGCCAGCGATCCAGGTCCTGGCAGGTTGACTGATGAAGGCCTTGTTCAGTATCCTCACTGGCTTATCTGAGACAGTACTGTAAGTGACTATGATGCTTCAGTGGAACCAGCCCATGACTTGATCCTCCTCAGTATCTTGTACCCCAACTTTAACAGCTTGAAACCCATCCAAAAGCTCTGACTGGAGGATATGAGGACATGATACTGGCTTTTGCAGACTTGATAGGTGTGACAGTTGCCAAGGCAAAAAGAGTCATGGAGATAATGCAGCCTGTGATTATCACAACCTTCAGATTGTGTCACTCCAATGTTACAGACCCCACTAAAAATCTCTGCTGTTGAATGTGTGCATGGCTGACTGAGGGCATTTAAATAATACTCCAGTCTTTGAGTATTGTAAGAGTAGCTTACATTTAATGATAGAAATTCCAAACCTGCTGGATCCTGCACTTCCTAGAATTCATTTGGTATGTCCCTTGATGTCCCCTTCCCATGTTAAATCCAGAATACCCAGTTTCCTAATCAAGCCTTCTATTAATAATATAAAGTTGTATGTCTGGCTGAGATAACCCCCATGATATTACAGTGACACTATGAATCTGATTTACATTCTCTGAAAAATGTTCAGTCACTGAGTATGAAAATCAACTTCAAGCTTGCTGATGATGGCATCCATTATCAGAGTGACCTATATTGTAAGATGTGGATTAATAGTAATGATGTTTATATGGTAATGCAGTCATGACTTTTACAACAGTAAAAAAGCTAAATTCATTCACTCAAGTCCTTTTTTCAAAGTAAATTCCTTGTGTATATGTACATAATTTTACATTTCACGAGGGATATATTTCTACATCCCAAGTAGAAGAAAATAGTGCCAACAACTTAACAGAATAAAATAAAATTTTGACATGTTTCAGGAATAAATTTGTTTAGAATTCAGACAATCATGGATATTTTAACAAACTTTCAAGGAATAAAATAAAAAAATAGATCTTCTCTTGTAATTTATGTGTAATCAAAATAAACTATTCAAAATATTAATACTGTATGTAATATGTGGTTATTGTAGTGGTGTTGAACTGGAAGATTGTGAAGCATTATCTTATTTGATATGCAAATTTGCATGTATGTCTGGATTAAAAGACAATACAACAACCAAATATGCGTTTTGAAGGCTTTCTGTATGCAAAAAAAAAAGGTTTTCTTTTGTGTCTCAAATACAATAGCATTACATGATGCAGTGTTACATTAATATAGCTCATGTACAATATGCCCATATTAATGGAACTCCACTCTTTACCACGGTGCTTTCAAAACTTGAAAATCTGCACAGCATGAGCCTGTTTAAAGATAGAAATATATTTAAAAAATCTCACACTCACAGCATCGTCATCAAAACATCAAACTGCAAAGCACTCAAAGAGCCCATTCTCCATATAACAAGAAGTGAAAACTGATATTTGGATTTTGCACAAATGAGCAAGATAATTTGTGAACTGCAGTGGAAATATCACTTCCTGCAACCAAACTGTAGGTGGATCTTTGACCATGACTTGCTCATAGTGCTTGGAGATGTCTTGAGGCTGAGACTCTTATTAAATTAAATGTGTGAAGTTTAGAAAAGATCTGGCCATTTGTTGTCCAGTTCCAACAGTTCCCTGTTCCATGGCTAAATATCAAATTGGCCCCTATGACATGGTAGCATTGCTAATTGAAAACTGACACCATCCCCAAGTTCTTGAAGCATTTGTGACACTGTTGGAGTACATCATATTGTTAAAAGTCACTTCCTGTTGCCAATGGTGCAATGACTAATCTGCCCCAAAATTTAATGGGGTCATTCTCACCCACTCTACACCCTTTCAGGATGTTGACAGGCATGCAGACACACAGATATCATTGAAAACATGATCTCCTTGGAAGAGGTAGTGAGTGAATACATTTGAAAGATTGATATTCATCATCACTCTGGTAGAACTGAGGTATTCGAGACTTAAAACTTTTGGTGCATAAAGTTGTTCTGATGTCGCATTACATATCCTTTAATTTGTCACTCTTTACTTCTCATGATTACTTGGGCCACTTAAGGTCAATCGTTACCAAAAAGCTTTGGGAGAATGCTCTTTTAAATAAAACTGAGAGGGTGAAACACACACACACACACACACCCACACACACACACACACACACACACACACACACACACTCTCGTTTTAGTGTAACTGCATACTTTTGTCACTTTGGTTCGAAGTTGTTCCTTTGGTCGACGCTAGGAGCTGTCCGTGGTGCTGAATACGCGGCGGCGGCGGCGCTGCCCTGAAGAAGAGGCTCCTAGCTGACAGCGCGGGGCAGCGGTGGCGGCAGCAGCGCTACAGTGCTCAGCATTCCGTCTTTGAAGTCGGAGCATTCACAAGTGTGCAGTCGTGCAATGGGAAACTAAACGCTCCTCGTCTTCGTCAATGAGTACATTCAGACAGCGCAGCCGTGCTGAAGTGAGCGAGGAGAGCGCTCAGCAAGAGTGCTCGGTGTTCGGCGCAGCTCTCAGTGTTTCAGTCAGCCAGAAGAAAAGTCTTGATCCCAGGGACGGTTACTAAAGCTGGAAGAGGAGCAGACCGGGCGACAGCGCGATGAACGCGATCAGAGATTATTCCGCTCTCCTTCTTGTTCTGGTGGCGGTGGTGACGGATATGAGCGCTAAAGGTATGCATTCACCAAATATGTGTTCTAAAATCTCAGCTCTGCTTATTAAGTGTTTCAAACCCAGATTACTCGGAGCTTTTAAATGTACCTCTCTTAATTTTCGCTTGGAAATAATTCCTTTCCCATGGTTTTCTTTTGTCTGTCCTTCCATGTGCTCACATGGCTCTCCGATCTCCCTCTGAAAACACACTCTTTTATGTCATCAACAGTGACGGGATGTGTGTTTTAGGCTTCTGTACCTCATTCAGATTATGTGTTTACGTGTCTATGCATATTTCTAGAAGCCCGAAAGTTATCAGTCAAAACACGTGTAAGCCACACAATAATGACAGTTCAAACTTCATCTATATTTTTCGTCATCTATGAATGAAGTTTTAAGAAAGAGGAAGTTTGTTGAAAATGTCATTGCTCAGCCTTACAAGAATACCAGAACCGCTCACAACCTATGTGCTCTTATTACAGTACATATTGTATAGTTACAGCCTTTTTGCATTACCCATTACCCCTCATGATTTACAGTACATACAACGATAGAGATTTTTGTCTTCCTTGATACTTGGAACAAATATCACTATATCTGATGTTCAATGGAGAGGAAAATATTTAGACCCTTGTGTTATTGACTCTTTAACTATGATCCACATAGCGTATAAACTCCTCTCTATTGGCTGCTTGACAGAAATAAAGCTGGAAATTAAGTGTGATGACACGCAGTAGGTGATGTTAAACAGTTTAAATGAACTTTAGGTTTCCATGGCTACATTTAATCACGTTTGTGTATATGTGCTTTTGTGTTTGAGCCCGGCTACTGTCGTGTAGTGAGCGTTTCTGTTTTCTAACTTTGCAGGCAAGTCTCATATCTAGTATCTTGTTTTTACAAACATAGTATTAGGATGAGAAGTTGAATTATTTTTCATTTGATCGGGGATAAGTCATGCATTGTCACACACTCCCACAGCTATCACACTTAGTCACACAAGCACACACTATTTTCTAGCTTTCACTTTCTAAGAAGTAAGGAGG
This sequence comes from Aulostomus chinensis, assembly GCF_037954235.1. Taxonomy (NCBI): domain Eukaryota; kingdom Metazoa; phylum Chordata; class Actinopteri; order Syngnathiformes; family Aulostomidae; genus Aulostomus; species Aulostomus chinensis. The sequence goes on along the minus strand of NC_141329.1, from coordinate 17,044,848 downwards.
TTTTTAGTCTCTACTGTGCTCTCAATGGTAAATTGATCAATCTTTTTGTGTAAAATGATTCGTATAAATTCAGTTATATGCACCATAACAAAATAAGAAGAAGTTATTATTAAATCTTTGGAAGTTATTTTTCTTTTACTGTGTGTAGTTTAGCAGTTAAATTGGTTTACCGTTAACACGACTGCAAGAGAGATAGATACTCTGACACAGAAAGACAAAAATTGCAGCAACTTTTGTGATTCTTTTAGTATAAGATTGTGACCTTTCACAAGCCACTTTGTTGTCCGTTTGAAGCACAAAATTAAAAAAAATTAAACACAATCAATAATATTATTTATTTACTATTGTTAAATCTGTGAGTTAAAACTTTCATACCCTGACAAATTCAATATTTGACAGCGACTTCCAAAAACACACATATACATATCGTCAAAAGACAGAATTGTACAATCATAAACAGTTGGTCATTTATCACCAGCTCTGTGGATGATAAAACATTACCAAAGCCCCTTTCCAAAATTGGAGCCAGCTGCTTCCAGCCCAACAATATCTTCGTTTCATAGTATCAAACTTGTGTGTGTGTGTGTGTGTGTGTGTGTGTGTGTGCGTGTGTGCGTGTGTGTACAATACCAACATCAGACATAACTGCTTTTGTAATAAACAAACACATAAATAAACAAGTGATGCATCAATGCAGTCTATTCGCTCATTGTGGCTCTTCTTACTGTACAGTGTTTATCCATCAGGGATGTTAAGACTTATCTGGGTTATGCTATTATTTGCTCCAAAAAAACCCGACAAAAACCCCCACCAGTCAAAGCAAGCGATCATTCTCATTAATGATGGCCATCTTTGAGCCCTCCCTCTTAATAGCCTCTTATCAATAGTGCCGGGACCTCTTCATCCAGTCCCCACATCTGACTTGAGAGACTGATTTAAAGCCTCCATGTCACTGATGCACTGAGAGCTTCACTCACATAATCTAAATCTTGCATGAAATAAACCAAGTGCCTTTGGGCGAATGACAGGGGGGAGACAGACCGTCAGTTTTTGTATTACATGCTGGCTTCGGGGGTGTTGGCAGCTCACCTCGATCTCTGACCTCTCGGGAAGGCGGACAGTTTCCCTGCAGGGTTTTGTACAGTAACGTTCTGTTCTAAAACACTGACAATTCACAAGGGGCTGTACGGGATGGAAGACACATGCCTTGTTGCCATGATGCCTCTGATTCAAACCTGACCCTGGAACTTATCCCTCTTCCTTTTGCCGTGTATTTATAACCATAGTAATTTTACTGCCGATTCCTCCTTGTATTTGACATCACAGTTTTTCCAAAGCATGTCCCCGTGTTTCAGATTTTTGCTTTCAGCCTTTCAGGCAGCCCTTTGTTTCCATTCATGTCTGTGTGGTATGAAAATCAATTTGCACAGGCTTGAAACCGTGCTGTGATCTTCATGTCTGCTGTGGTAATAAAGCATGGCTGTTTCAAATTAATTTGATGTTACAGCAACACAACAGAAACAAAGGCTTCTGTTTGTTTTGTATTAGCCGAACAAATTCATGATTTGGGCTTAGAATGTCCATAATTGTTGTATTATTGGGGGTTTTAACCTTTTTTCATGACCCAGACACCCATCTTGACTCAATTTTGAAGTGACTTGAATTGATGCTGACCTGCAGAGACTAATCTGCCAAATATTGTGGTTGATGAGCCTAACATGGGTGGCATGGCTCTATGTAGAGTGGCCGAAGGGTCGCTGGTTTGATCCTCACTTTCCCTGGTGACCATGTTGAAGTATCCTTGAGCAAGATACTGAGACCCTAATTGCTCCTTGCTGGTGACCAGTACAGGGTGTACCCCTCATCTCAGCAAATGTCAGCTAGGATAGGCTCCAGCGCACCCCCCCCCCATGACCCTTAACATATAGAAAATGGATGGATGATCCTAACATCCTTTCACATACTTTTAAACACAAGAAATCGGATCCAGCATCACTGACCTGACATTGAGATTTATCAAAGAATAAATAGATCTTAAAGTCATGCTGATCGATGTTTTAAAGCTTCTTTTTTTTCTTAAAATTTTCCAGTTTTATTATTTTTGTTAATTGTGTGGTAAAAGACTTTCATTTTTTTTGGTAATAGGGTCCTCAGTCCATTAAATGACCTGAAATCCATTTTTCCAATTATGAAAGGTCAGATCAATACGATGTCAGATTTCCTGTGTTTACATGCTTACCCAGCTAGAAATGTGTTCTGAAAAGCTCTGAGGACATTACCATGCAATATTCCAGTAATGATTTTAGCAGAATGTTTATTTAGTATATAAATATTAATATAAATGTTTTCAAATGTTACAATTAAAACATTATGTCTTGGTAAAAAATTAAAACAACTTTGTATGAACATTATTTGAAATACTAAGAATCTTTAAAACATCTTATATAGTAGATTATGAGGTTGCTTTTCTGTTTTAAAGCTTGTTTTTTTTAAATGTTCCAGCTAGCTAGGTATGAATAGAATCTGAACACTGACTGCTTTCACTGAAATCAGCTATTCTTCATTTCATGGACTGTCTCTGTTATAATGGACTTGGGCTCTGACACTGTCTCCTATCCATTCACATGCAAATAGTGAGGGTGCTACAAACTTGTGAAAATACAAATTCAAATGGACCAGGAAGCAGCTGAAGATAAATTGGTTTGTTGTTTGGGGACTCAAGCAGAATGTTTTCCTGGAGAACAACTTGCTAGTTAGCTTAACATGTTAGCTAGCATAGTGAAAAGTCTATAGTTATCTTCAAATGGTTGTTTTGAGTGTGTGGATGAATATAAAGTGGGAGTGGTTTTGACCTCATCTCGAAGAACTTAGTTGTTCTCACTTGAAAAAAAAATTATATTGAAATCATGTTCCTCTCTCAGCAAAGGAAGGTCAGGTAACATGAGTCCTGGGTCAAACTATTGAGAATCCACTGCTTCCTTGGGTAAAGGAAGAATTGAAAGGAAACTTAAAGGTGCATGAGGTCAGGGGCAGAGAACAGCGTTTGCTGGTTACAGGGCCCCTCAGCATGTACATCCATACTGTAAATACTGTTAAGAGAGTATATTTCCCAGCTGAGCAGTGAGGATTATGTCACAATGCAGGATTTACCTCACGGGCTTTAAAATTTCTCGCTTTTGTGCTGCCTATGCAATAATTTGGTAAAATAATGTACATGCAGATGGGGTCTGGGGCCCTAGGTAAAATAATGTACATGCAGATGGGGTCTGGGGCCCTAGGTAAAATAATGTACATGCAGATGGGGTCTGGGGCCCTAGGTAAAATAATGTACATGCAGATGGGGTCTGGGGTCCTTGGGGAGTTGCCATCTCTAGCTGCTGGTGATCCACGATTATTAATAATATTTTCAATACGAATGGTATAGTCATTCAATAGCTGACATTTTATGAACAATTTACATTTAAGTACATTACAACATTTAAACCATGCTATTCCACCTTCCAATTTGTTGCATGGTTGTGTTTTGTGGGTGGTGCTCCTGCCTTGGTCAGGATCCTCCAATAAGATCATCAATCTTAATGTTGTGTAGATTTTCATATTGGTGTGTATTGTCCACATAGATTTTGAAACTACCAGGTAATAGTGTTGCTTTGGGCCAGCTTCACCTTGGAGCTGTGATCCATGAGTGATCAGCCCTGCTTTTCCCTAAAATTTTACCCTCAGCGTCACACTTGCTGCTGATTGCTGCTCCTTTATTCATCAGCTCAGCCCCCCACTCTCTCCCTCTCTCTCTCTCTCTCACCAGTCACAGCCATCATTCTTTTTCTGTTCCATGTGAGAGCGAGCATCAAGCAACACAAGTTACAGCAGATGTGAAATAGAAGTTGTTTTGATAATGTCCCTAAGGTTTTAGGGTCACACATTCTGTCCCTTTCCCTTCAGATTATTGCACAGATAAATATGTTGGCCTTGACTGACCTGGAGCAAACGATGCCCCCAGAGTCCCAACCCCAAGAGCCTGCCTGCATTGCCACGGCCTGTCATGAATGTCAGTGCTCTGTTGGGAGAGCTGCCTCAAACTAATGACTGCTGCAAGCCTGACTGGGCTAGAGGGGCTTTTTATTTTGGGCCAACAACAGCAACAATTCACTGAACAAAACACACATATGTTGTTGTGGAAACAACTTAGATACGCACTGTGTTTTGAGCTGCCGTGTATTATTATTTAGAGACTGCTGTTCTCTATATTTGAAATGTGGTAGCAGGGAGGTTCAAGTGTTTCTAATGTGGCCTAATAAAATATGTTGTGCATATATACATCACCAGGTGCGAGGCTTACATGAAAACTAATACCTGCTCAGCAACAAAAGATTTGCAATGAGTCATTCAAAATTACACAGCGAAATGTTTAAACAACTTAGAGCTGCATTAAGCCACTCGGAAACCTGGGACATAAATTAACAGAGGGCCTCCTGAGTTTTTTTCCCCCCACATTTAATCAAGCTAGTAGGCTAGCAGTAGAGTGCCACTTCACTTCCACAGATACACTACTGGGGACAAGACCTCAAAGTCTCCAATCAAAGCCTTGTTCCAGAGGTGCTCTGTGTTTTTTTATACAGTCAAAACAAACAGTACTACATTTATTTCCTTGTCGGTAGGGTTGCAAAGATATGGGAAAGAAAGAAATATTTCATGGAGCTAGACTTAAGTTAATTTCTGTCTTCTTCTAGCAGAAGAGTTTGAAAATGTCCATGAGGCTTAATAAAATTAGTATTAATTTTGTGCACTGTTTTTCATTCTACTACGTGGTTTTGAGGCCACATTGTAGCATTTGACCCACAATTATTGGACACATAACCAACATGCTGCAGAGCGATAGGTGACAAAAGAAGTTTACCCATGTCAGAGAGAGAGGCTGATTGCTGGAGAAGTAAAGGAAGATATTGGCACATCAATATATTGCACAGCACTGTAGTGCAGTTGTATATGTTCTTGTTAAAATGATGGACAGAGACAGAGGCAGCCCTCTGCAGTTTGAGCTTGTCAGTCACTCGATGCAGCTATTGATCAGGAATGGAATCAGAACAAATCCCATCAATTAGATGCTCCTGCTCGACCTGTCAGAAGCCCTGCGTCAGTCATTATTTCCGCTGGTTTCTCCTCAGATGTTAATTCAGTCCGACTGTAAACGCTAGTCACTGGCCTGGGCTATGTGCATCTTCTGCACAGACAAACACACAAGACCATTTTTATGCTCAATAAAATGTTTAAAATTATTTTCATACTTTACAGTATGTGTTTCAAGAGATTTCTCTATATTTCAACTACTCACACTGCATCAAGAACACATTCATTTCAACATTAGCACATTATTTGCAATGGAGATAACGAGATATATAAAATGTAGGGACCCAACTTTTTCCAGAGACATTGATATTTACCGTAATTGTGAAAGCAGATGACTTATATTTTGTTAGCTTTGAGTCCAACCCTTGATTTATGACTGATCTTAAGATGAATCTGATTTTCATTTTTCAACTTCAATTCATTGACTTCATTTGAGATTTTTTCCATTACCTCTCTGATTTTAATTGAAGTCATGTGGAGTGGTGCTGTCAAAAGCTTTTCACTGAAACCATGAAAGAGCATCTCAATCCTATACAAAAATACTGCAAGGATGACATAAGGGTACTTTTTAAATCATACAATATAACCATAAAGCAATGACAGTGAAGGACAAGTGGTCTAATCTTATTGAGAAAAATAAAATACCCTCTATTCTTTTGCTTCAGTAGATGATATTTGAACAGTAATTTTTGCATCACCCTCAGATTAAAGTCAACATTGTGCCTCTTTTTTGATAAGCAACACTCTCCCTATCACACACTCACACACATACGCACACCCTGTTCCCACCCCCTTCATCATCCCTGCCACGACAGAAAAGCAATTTGTTCTCAGTGTCACTGATCTGATGCAATCAGCGCTCCTTCATGCTTCAGAGTCAGGAGAAGACAGCGGGAAAGGACACTGTGTTTAATTAAAAGACGCAGTTTGTGAGTGTGATGATGGTATAATGTCGGATAGAGAATTGTAAGGTTGCATGTTCAACACCTGCTTTGCGATTACAGCTGATTAACCTATCCAAACTCGCCCATTGCTCTCATCAAGGGCTATTGAAGAGTACTGGGGCTATGCTCTCATTCTAATTGTCTCAGAGCCTTTTGAAGCATCCAATTGGAAATGAGTGTTCTCAAAATTCGATGCTACTGCCTCTCACAGGAAATGGGGGCACACACTGGGTTCCTTACACACAGCTCCTGACACCTGAAAGGAGCTGAAGGGGTGGAGGGGTGGAGTACTCTTATTTTCCTTTTTCTTAGTCTATCCCCATCTTTGCATAACAGCCTTTCTGAAGTGAGCAGCACCCTTGTGAAGTGTTTACTCTCGTCTCTGACAGTCAAAGCTGTTTCCTGAAGACGGTGTTCATCTGCGGTGCAATATCTCTGTCTCCTCCCTTGTTTGAGATTTCGCCTGACAGAGCCTCACAGAGTTAAATTAGAGTGGATGCAAATAGGATGTGATGTGCTTTGAACTGCACCTGTTTTATGTGTCACCGTCACATCCCACATGCTGTCATCTTTGAACATCACTTCAGCTCTCGAGTGTATTGCTCTTTGAATCGCACACCATGACGTGAATAGTCACATAGCGAATTGAACATCTCTCATTTGCTTCTAAATCTGACAATAGAACATTCTCTAAATCCAATTCTGCTCACAGATACACTTGATTCTGCCGTAATTCTCGGGATAATTCCCAGGTTCCCCAGGCTGTTGCATTAATGCTTAGCAGAGTCGATTTGATGGCTGTCATGTTGCAGCTGTCACTCAATGTCAGGGCACCTGAGGAGAATTCTCGCAAATCAATGGCCGGTCTGAGTTTTTGCTCGCTGTCTTGGCCTAAATGGTGCTCTGCTGAAACTCTCGCTGCCTGTTGGTTGTCACTGTATCTGATTGACATCAGCAAGGATTAGATGGCAGAAGGTACAGAGCAGGACGTGACCTATAAAATATTCACAATACATTAAATCACACACTCAATTAACTAACATTCTCATCTCAATAACCTGTACTTCTAATTCTGATTTCAGAATCTGTTAACCAGTGTACTGTATACACCTGACAGTAGCTGGCAGGGTGAATTAGCAAACCACTAAAACCCTAAGGCCCTGCATCATCTGTGTGGTCATTTGATTACCAGTGTACTTGGTAATATACTGTACTCCACTTAGACAGTTAATTGATAACACCAAACACTAACAGTTGTTTGAGGCTAATGGGAAGTATTTGGATTGTTTTTCGACAATGGAAAACATAAATATCTTCATCAACTTTCATGCCAGAAATTGTCAAGATAGTCCACTGTTAACCTTAGAAGCCAGAGAATCATCAGAATTAGTAATCTTTATTGTCAGGTTTAACTAAATAATGTGTACTCACTGACATTAACAATTTTTTTCCCCATTTTTTTTTTCTGAGCATCTTCTTTCATTTTCAGTTGTTCCCAAAGAGTAAGGGGCATATATGAATGTATTTGGCCTGAACATTTTTGTGCTCTGGTAGACTCACAAAACCAGACATCTGACAGCTCCACCTACCAAAAACTGGGGAGGTATGAATGCCATAGTAGCTTGAAGAGCAGTGACTTGGCCACTAACAAACCTTAAACAGTGTATTTGGTCAATGACACACTACCAGGAAATGATACTGGCCCTATCTGTTCTCCATCATAAAAAAAAAAACAGATACATTTTTTCCATTAACAAAACTGACATCAACAGCTTTAAAGACTTTAGGTTGGCTCTGCAATGCATATTTTATAAACTGTCTAAATAAATTTAAATCCATGGGCAAAATTTGCCACAATCATTTAACCAAAAAAAAACAAAGACAACAACAAAACAGAATGCATGACAAGAAAGATGAAAGTACACTTATCTCCACACAAAGCTTGTAATTTCGGAAGCTGTCATCTATGGTGTTGTTGAACAGTACATGCTTCAGTGGGAGTTGTTCATAGTATTCTGTCTCCTAAATTTATATAATATAAACATCCATCGTCGTCTTCCGCTTATTCCTTACTAGTAAGGGTCGCGGGGGGGCTGGAGCCGATCCCAGCATCAACGGGCGAGAGGCAGGGTACACCCTGGACAGGTCGCCAATAATATAAACATTTGAAATGGAATTCTCTTTAATCAAGAATCATAAAACTGCAAGAAGCAGCTACAACCGGTGTCTGAGCTCTCCTCATGGCACCATATTTACACATTCCTTTGGTGATAAAACAGACTGTCATCTGATCATCTATTCACTGTCAAAAATGGTACTTGGGAAACAACAGTCCAGCAAGTTCTGCTTTGACAAGTTCTGTTTGTAATTAGCATGAAGTCCAACAAGCTCTCACCTCCTCCTCAGTCCCGCCTGCTTCCACCAGTAGGAACAACACACTCCAATAAATGTATGGCTTTCCATGAATCCTAACATGTTCTTTCATAGGATGCTGCAACTCTTACCAATGAAAACCAAATCAGTTGATGATGTGGTTGAAGCCAATAATGCGCCATAATAATCTTATTAGTGTTGATTACAATGGATGTCAATGGGGACGAATAAAGAAGCTTTGAATACATACTCCTAATGTGTAAAATCTTCTTGAAAGTGGTGTGGTATTTATATACAAAGCCATGACTTTATGACACTCCATAAACATCCCATATCTTCCAATTCCCTGGCTATTTCCAGCTGCTGCTGCTGCTGCTGCTGCTGCACATCCTCCAAGTCCACCTCTCAGAGTCTCACAGCCGCATCGATCCAGCAGCAGTGGCGCAGAACCCATGTTTGTGCAGAGAATAGGGCCTGTCCACTCTCTTCTCATGCTCTGGCGGACTGTATAGACCCTTTTTAATTGGGGCTGGCGTCTGCTGTGCATACAGAGCCAAGGGCCTCTCCACAACAATTAGGACTCTGACAGGCTTGGCTCTCTTTTAGATTGCCGGTTTGCATCTGCTGAGCTGTTTGTGTGAGGGTGGCATAGACGGGTTCTAGTTTGATCCTCAGTGGCAGCAGCAAAGGAAATTGCTCATTTTTGTGTCTGTGTACATTTGTGAGAGAAAAAGAGAGACTTATCAAAACATGATGTTTCTTTAACCCTTGTTTCTTGTGCTGTTCCTTGCATCTATATTCCAACAATTAGCAAGATTGCCAGAGGGAGCTGACCAAGCTCAGCTGAAATCTTGCCAGGAAAGACAGCACTTTGGTTTGGTAGGAAGATGAGAGACACCTGATCTGGATAAACTATCCAAAGTGACAACCACACTCCATTTCTCACTCTAGGTTGACTTCCCTTCCATGTGCCAGACATTACAAATGCAGGATATTTGTTGTTATTGTTTCTGGGAAAAATTATTTTCTTTAAATAACTGCAAGGGAAGACCATGTGCTATTAAAGCTGGTGCAATGTCAAAGCTCCTTTTTTCTAGGTTAAACCCAGTTCAAATAATGTAAATTCTGGACATATATCGTGAATCCATGCAGGTCTTTTTTTTTTTTTTTACTATTTTATTCAGTGAATCTTACACACTTTAAAGGTTAAATAAACTAAAAAGTAATTGGTTGATAATGTTGATATGTATCTCATATATTTGTTTATAAAATAACTATGTAGTATTTGCACAGCTGTCAGATTTCATGCATTGAGGGTCAGACTCATGCAAACGGCCTTGTCACTTCCCATTTCTCACATGCACATACACACACGCACACACACAAGCACAAAAGCATGTCAGCATTGGCTCTGCTTTTCCCAAGAATGTTGGAACCTCGTGTGCCCATTTGCTGGGAGATGATAGACGATCTAATGGCTGGCATTGGGTACTGACACGTGTTTATTTGCTTGTTTGTTCACCCATTACAAGATTCGTCAAAAAGACTAATTCACAGAACCGTTCTGCGCTTGACTGAGACAGATTGTAATTGAACAACACTGAACTGAAACATAATGGCATGTTAAGGGAACAGATCACCTCAGTGTGCCATATGAAAAGGATGAATCAGTGAACCAACTTTGTTGAATAAAAAAAGAGCATGTAAAGCTGATATAACACAACACAGTCCAACTCTGCAGCAAGTGATTTTTTTTTTTGCATCTGATCATCACATAATACATTTACTTTGCAATAAAAATGTAAATAGTGTAAAGTGTAAATAGACATAGCAAGGATGGTGTCTGAAAGTGTTCTGCTAACAAGAAACCATGTTTAACATTAAATATTTTATTAATTTCAATCAATTTGCCAAAATAAAGCCGATTTATATCTGAAGGACAAAGACAAATACATGGAGTTGATATTCTTAAAGATTTGTTTTGTCAAAAAAAAAAAACACTTGCACAACTAAACAGTTTGGTTGATGGATGCATAAGTGGAAGAGACACTTAAAGAAGTGAAAATACCTGCACACTATGTACACTTGTTCAGTAGGAGAAGGTATTAGGTGTAATAAAAAGGTATTAGGTATAATAAATACGAAACATTGTTGTCAAAGATCTTCAGGTTTATTTTTTCAGAAAAAAACCCCACACAGATATGTGTGTTTCCGTTTGGATGTCCTTTACAACAGTTGCAGCAGCTATTGATGCTCTTGGATGGCAGCGTCTTCTCTCATTATTATTTCCGCTGTTTCCGTCCTTGTTTTTTTCACCCCGTATTACAAAAGCATTTTAGGTGCTAACATAAATGATGTTGAAGAAAATGACAAGGTGCCAACGGGCAGTCATGTATCAGCAGGTGTATGTGGCTGTGACCTTGTCCAGGATATTAACCCCTCCCTTTGTCTCTTTGTAGTCCACGACATTTTCTGGTTTTCTGTCTTCTCTGATGTTCAGTACTGAATCTTTGTGCGTGGTGCTCATCAGAAGGACATTTTCCCTTTCTTGCGACAATAGGAGACAACAGTGTCTCTGTCAGTGAAGGCAAACATTGAAGATGTTACCTTCCTGTTCTTCATTGCAAGAAGCTCAGATGGAAGTTCTGGCCTTTTTTTCCCCCCTCACCATCCCCAACATGGTAGCCTTCCTTTTCAGCAGTTCCTCACCCAGGGTGTATGATGTGTAAAATGATTAAACGTAATGGTATGAACATTCAATCCTTGAGCCATGTTGAGTACCACCCTCATGCCCTGATTTTTTTTTCAGGCGCCTCTGTACCTGTGGACAGCTGCATATTTCAGACAGAGCTTGACCAGACATCACATGCTGCCCATATTATTGTCTGAAGGGACATTGGACACAAAATGCAACCAGACATTCATCCAGTCATGTGAGGGCCTTGATTATAAAGACAGGTTAACTGCTGCGAGTTTGTCACATTCTTGTTGGCCCTATCTTGTTAATGTAACATTAAACAGCATGACATGGGAGAAAACATTAAGTCCCAGAGACATGGTGGCTGGAAAGATTGCCCTTCCAGTCCAAAGACTCACTGTTGCGTCACTGTTTGATTCGTAAACTCCAGCCAAAATGAAAAACAAAGCATAGGCTTGCAAGTGGGTCCCATCCATGCCTTTCCATTTGTCCCCATACATGGGTACCCCCTCTAAGTTTGTAATCTCAAGGATGCGATTTTCAATTGCTAGTTTTAAGAGTTGCTCAAATACGGATTTTATGTCTTGTTCATGGCAGACAGTGTATCTGTTGGGGCCTGGAAACATTTTGATTACATTGGCAGCACTAAATCTACCTTGTCGTTCAAGTAGGGAAAGGGACCATGACAGTTTTCCAGTTTTGGAAGGTAATGTGTCTACTGGAGGATCAAAATTGAGGGTCTATTCTTGTCAGAGAAGGGTGCCTCATAATCAGAGTCCTCCTCAACATTATCTTCTGTCCAGGACCTGCAACTCAGCCTCACTGACAGAAAACATTTGCTGAGAAGTAATTTTTAATTCAAACACAGAGCACCAAGGAAAATGGTTTAGAAGGCTACTGTTCAAGTCTTTAGATGTTTGCTCCTCTCCTATGTTGTGTAAACTATCACTGTTTTCAATGTATGAAAATTATAAAATTGCCTTTTATTGTCATCTAAAAAATCCCCCTCCCAAAAAAATTGTATATAATGTTGATATTTCATATATGTTTTGCACAGCTAAAACAGCCACTGCTCAAACCGACCCCAAGGAACCCATGCGTACAAAATGTTTACAGGCCACAGATAACTTGTGTAATTGTTCCAATTTTTTGTTTACCCAGTTTTCTCCATTGAATTAGGAAAAGTCATCACCCTAAGGATAATAGGAGCGTTAAAAGATTAATTTTTGCGAGAGTAAGCTGACTTGAGTGAGTTACTCTCTCTCCCTCGCTCTCTCTCTCACACACACAAACACATATATATGTATATATATATGTGTGTGTGTGTGTGTGTATATATATATATTTTTTGCTTCAGAACTGAAGTCTTACAGTATTTTTGTTATCTTGCTTGTTCATTGTTTCTAATGTCACACATACACAACCAGACCATAGACATCATCACAGATGATGTAAACCCTTACCAGTAAACATCGTCTAGGCCTGTGCCTGACTCAGACCATCAGCAAAAAACATCTCTCATCTAAATATCAGCTGTTTCTTGCTTTGAAAGTAGTTCAGTAGACAAAATTAATCCACATCATTCAATATTAAGACACATTATTAAATCAAAGCACCATTGAAAAGAGATTATTTTGCATCTCAATCAGATTCTCAACGTGTCATTTTCTTAAATGTATGAAAGCGTGATACATCTGTAACTCACCTCTCTTCAACTAGCTCTTACTGCCTCCTAAAAAACTCGCCATTAATTAATTATCCATTCTTTCCTGCTGAGTATGAAGCACCCCTGTCCACATGGGTTTTTCAGACCCAGGTAATAAAAGCCGATGATCCTGTTCCCATTACAAAGAGTTGTACTTTTGTTTTTAGTTTTTTCCATGGTCAGTGTCACAAATGAGGCTGGAACTTGAAAAGAGGGATCAGATACTACGCTGCAGTGTAGTATCTTGGGTGTTTATAGAATCTTTGGTTTATTGCTGTAGTAAAAGCAGCAGGGAGGACGGTGGTGGAGTTTCTGATGTTATTTAGCTTCAGTCTGTTTTTCAAACTCAGTACTGATGGAGGCTCTGCTGCTTGAAAACAGAAAGTGTCATGGAAGTTACAAGCAAAAGCAACAGGTTTTCTTTGAGTCTAACAGGTAAATAGACCATATATTCATGCATAAGTATGTGGATGAGCAGTGTTGTACTGTGTATCACAATGGAGTACAACAGGAGTGATGACATCTGAGGGGCCCGAGCCCTGGCTGCTTCCCTTTAATGGTCTCTTTAGTACACTAGACACTGTTGATGATCACTGCCATGCTTGTTAACACTAAACCAAGGCCATTTGCTTTAAAATAAAGATGATATGAAAGCTGAGACTCTCACAAGCTGCTGTTGCAAAACAATATGAATGCAGGAGGAAGAGGAAGAGGAGGAGGAGGAGAAGAGGGAATGAAGCAGAATGTGCTCTGACGTGCAACATGATTTCATGCTCTCATTTTGCCACTTCAGCTCTTTTTTCCTCTTCACAGATATTAGAACGATTATTCATTCAGCAGTTGAACATGTCAGCACAGATGGATAAGCTGGATGTGTTGTGGAGTGGGGGGGGCTTTACAAATGATGTTACAAACATTAATTCAGAGCTTTAGTGATATTACTGAATATAGAATTGCATGTTTTTCATTTGAAGTGAAATTCAATAAAATAGTGTTGAACTGTGTATAAATTAGCAGTGGGGTTTAGAGTCAAGCAGTGGGCATGAAATGAACTGACCAAAAGACCACGGATAGTACAGTACACCTCAAGCTCTCCTTCCTGCAGTAATAAACATAAAACATGCAAATGCAGAGTAGAGACACAGACCCCTGTCAGGAGAAATCAGCCACATCATTATTTACCTTTAGAGATGTCAAGCGGCTGCAGAGCTGCGCCTTTAGCTAAACAAATGGAGGACAGAAGCCTGAGTACAAATCTGCAAAAGTAAGACAAATGCCTGAATATGTGAGGCCTGCAACCATTTTCTATGTACAAGTTATTTTGGAATCATTTTATCTTTGTTTTTGAACGTGTGCCTTGAACATTCATCATCCTTTCAGCTGATGAACAGTGCAATATTTTCTTTTCATTGCAGGGCCATGAGACGTCTGTGTGAAAAAACTCCATGTAGAAAGTGGCAGTATCAGTTGAGCAGAATTCTTTATAAAGAATTAATTGCGTACCAATGAAAAGCTGCTGTCTGCAGGGGGTACTCTGTGGCCTGAATGGATCTGCTCCCCTACAGTAACTGGCACCTGTTTCCATAAAGGCAGCTATTAAAAACTCCCACATTGCAAATACCAGGCTGGCACATTTTTTCCTCATAAGTGCCACAAATTGCACTCTGGATGAGGAAGAGGAAGGAGCACATAATATGGATCCACAAAGTCACTTCACACAGGAACACATCTCTGACAGAACATGTTGATTTAATTTTCAATGAGTAGAAGTTTAATGTGTGCGTGTGAAACTACTGAAATAGAAGTGAAATTACGGCAGCTCACAATTCAATAGCCCACATCTCCCTGTGTCCCACACACACACACACACACACACACACACACACACACACACACACACACACACACACACACACACACACACACACACACACGCATGCACGCAAGCAGGCACAGAAACACACACACGCACACCCCATTGTAACATTTATTTACTAAAAGTCCCACAGTGCTCTGTATTAAAATTAAAACAACAAATAAAGAGAGACAAAACAATAAACTGAATAGCATGTGTTAGTTCCACAGGTCAAACAGGGCTCAGTCTGATGGAAAATAGTAACAGCTATGATTCTGAAGCCATCCATCCATCCATCCATTTTCTATTGGAAATGAGGATCGAACCAGCGACCTTTCGTTTACTAGATGCCCACACTACCTATGAGCCATGCCGCCCTTGTTGATTCTGAAGCCAGTTTTCCAGAGTAAAAGCAGAATACAATAGAGTGCATGACTGTATGCTGTAATGGCAGTTACAATGCCTTTCAAAAGTGAGATTTTGTCTCCTAATTGTGGAAAGTCTCTCCCTGCCCTAAAAATAACAGTGAATGAAAATCATTGTTGTTGCTTTTATGCACATATGCCAGACCATTAAATAAAACAATGCACACAATATATATATCAACAAAACGAAATTGAAAGGATAAAAATCCAGAAAACAATTGAATATTTGCCAGAAATGAATAAGACTGGAGTAGTTTTTTTTTTTAAAAGGTAATCATATTTTATTAATAATATTTCTAATAGTGGGGCAGTGGTCAGCACTGTCGCCTCACAGGAAGAAGGTTCTGGGTTCAAGCCATGGCTTAATCACGGGATCTTTCTGTGTGGAGTCTCCATGTTCTCCCCGTGCCTGCGTGGCTTCTCTCCGGGTACTCCAGCTTCCTCCCACCGTCCAAAGACATCAATTGGGGACTAGACTGATTGATACTCTAAATTGACTGTAGGCGTGGCTGTGTGTGTGAATGGTTGTCTGTCTATATGTGTTGGTCCTGTGATGGACTGGTGACCCGTCCAGGGTGAACCCCGCCTCTCACCTGATGGCAGCTGGAATAGGCTCCAGTCCCCCCACAGGATAACGGTAGAACTGGAATGTGGAACAATGGAAGATGTCCTTGTTTTATGAATCATGTTTCTTTTGACAACATATGATTGGAGAGGGGCTGCACGGTGGTGCAGTGGTTAGCACTGTGGCCTCACAGCAAGAGGGTTTCGGGTTCGAGTCCCGGCTCGGGCGCAGGATCTTTCTGTGTGGAGTTTGCATGTTCTCCCAGTGCCTGCGTGGGTTCTCTCCAGGTATTCTGGCTTCCTCCCACAGTCCAAATACATGCAATTTGGGGATGAGGCTGATTGGATTCTCTAAATTGACCGTAGGTATGAATGTGAGTGTGAATGGTTGTTAGTCTCTGTATGTTGGCCCTGCGATGGACTGGCGACCTGTCCAGGGTGAACCCCACCTCTCGCCCGTAGATGCTGGGATAGACTCCAGCCCCCCCATGACCCTTACTAGTAAGGAATAAGCGGAAGATGACGATGGATGATTGGAGAGGTGTGTGGGTCACCTGGGGAAGCGATGGCGGCAGGATGCACTATGGAAAGAAGCCAAGCCGAGCCAGTGTGATACTTTGGGCAATGTTCTGCTGGGAAACCTTGCCTTGATGGGTCAAAGCCCTTTTGATCGCAAAAGTTGGACTTACAGAGTATTAGGCAGGCAGTCATAATGCTGGTCATATGGCACAGCTGTGTTTATGTCTATGGTGGTTTTTAGGAATTGAAGGAGAATGCTCAGTATCTTCACTGTATGTATAGCCCTTTTAATAAGACATCTTCCCAAGATATAAACACAGTTTTTATTTTCATACTGTTTTGGATGTTGGAATTTGAGAGAGCTTTTTTAAAAAAAAAAAAAAAAATTTTGGGGGTGTCATCCCTGTCGGACAATCATTACCAAAACGATAGAATGAAGCTGACGGCCCAAATAAAAATGATAGTTCTTTCCATATAGTTGTAGTGCTCATGAACACCTACTCGCTGGATTGTTGCCACTACCTGTTCATGAGTTCTTCTGTCTCATCCTTTCTGCAGATATACCTTCTTTTTATGCACTTATTGAACGACTCTTTCTTAAAGGAGCTGATGCTGAACAGCATCTACATTCAAGCCAGTAATGGCTTCTGCTCAGCAGTGCAGATGGGAGGTGCCCACTGTGTCATTGTTCTCAACCTCACATTTGTGGAGCCCCATCCCATCACACACACACACACGCACGCACGCACGCACGCACACACGCACGCACGCACGCACGCACGCACACACACACACACACACACACACAAAAATTACACTAAAGGCCTGTGCCAATTTCTGCTATTCTTCTCCACAGCTTTGAGATCAGCTACAGTGGCATTCTTCTTCTTCAGTTGATACTGATATTGAATTCTTTCTTTAGTCATGGAAGGGGTGCAAGGCTAATAATCACTTCATATCTGGATTTTTTTCTCAAAGATAAATCAAAGTGCCATGTCTGGGGATGGTTGCTCTTGAAGCTTAAAGATTTCTACTGCATGGGGAGTCATGATTACCTCTCATGGTGCGGTACATTACAATGTATGCTCAGTGCAGAGAAGTAAACAAACAGCCTGAACAAGATTCAAATGCGTGTCAGCCAGGTGTCTCTTTGCTCTGGCTTCTTTCTTTTTTTAACATTCATGGTTGCTGTAGCAGGAAAACAGTTAGATGGAAAGGTGCGATGAAATATTTAACACTGTAGACCTGATTCTGTTAGGTTCAAAGTGAATGTGCGGAACAATGGAGGAAGAGGCCACAGAGGCAATACACTTGGTGCAAGGTTACACTCAGCTTGAACGTATTCTTCCTAGAACAATGTGCAAGATTACACTCAACATATGTTGGAAGGAGAAGCAGAGCAGTTATTCATTTATATTAAACATCTCCTCCCGTCTCTAAAAGAAGGGAAATTTGATAAGACCTTATCTTGCTTTTTAGATATTACCTGGAAATAATCACTCCTTTTTGGGCTAAGAGGAACTACAATTTACACTTCATGTTTTGGTTATTCCTGCTTACTTCTACATATATTCATTCACATATTTTGAAGAAATAGTCACCAAAGATGTAAATACATTTAAGCTATAGATTTAAAGATTGTTACATTTGGTGGTCAAATTGGGGGTGAGTCTAAATGTTGGAAATAATGCCTTGATGTGCACACCACAAAAGTTATTTTTTAAATATTTGATCAGTGATTTAATAAAAAGATCATATATATGTATATATGTATATATGTATATATATATATACATATATACATATATATGACAAATCACGTGACTTGTCTATTGCAGTTTTGTTTGTAATTGTTTTTCCACTTTTACAATTAATTTTAAACACAACTCTAGTTCTGCAAATACAGGTAGAACTATGTTTTTGAGAAAAATGACTTAGAATGGCTCTCTCCAATTTCCCACTGCTAGTGTTCATTGTAGCTAAACAAGCTAGCGGTCAGACATCAGGTGGGAGTCTTGAGCTCAGTAAAAGCACACACTGAGGAGAAATCAATCTTCTTGTCTGTCTCAAAATGATGGACAATTAGCATATTTCACAAAAAGTTGTCATTCCTTTAACATGAGTTCTCAGACTGGGTTATGGGACTCAAATTGACATGAAGCCTATTGACCTTAAGCGGCACGAACTTTCCTTGAGTCTGTTTCTCTTCCTCCGTCCTGTTTCCGAACATCTGGCACCTAGAAAGAGTAGAATAAATTGCAATTTTGATTCGTTCCCACTGCCTGTTATATATTTCTAAAATGTAACACCACCACAAGAGATCAGTGTGACCCACTTAACCTTGAGTGCATTCATATCTGTATTGACCGTGAGCTCATTTTCATATCAATGTAAAGTCCTGCACCTCTATGGAAACAGCAGTCATGGCTGGAAGAACTCAAGCATACCTTTGTCGCAGTAGAACAAAGTTATATTGCTATAATACAATCAAATGAAAATTGAAAATTCTTTGAGCATTCAAAAAATGTATACACCTAAGCCAAACATGGAAACAATTTGCATAACATTTGTCTATGAGCTCATATGTTAACAATATTTGTGAAATTCAAATTGACACATGTTGAACTTTTTACATATTTTCAGTCTGTATGAGTGGCATTAAAAATTAAAAGGGTTTTCTTGCATTCTGAAACCTGCACTTCAGACAAATCTTTTATTGCGTGACTGCTGTTCTCATCTGAATCACTCAATACCTCACAGTTGTGCTGAGGAGTATAGCATTTTGTTTTTTCACAGTATGTAGTTCCACATCGTTCCAGTCTGGACTTTGGTTTTCAAGTGTCTTCTGGAAGGAATTTGTCTGAGAGAAACCTCAGTAGATAATTGCTCAGCCTGCAGAATTCAGCCCAGTGTCAGCGGGGTAAGATGTAGGGTGACATTCAGCATTGTGGACATGTTAACTGGCCTTGCATGTGCTTCTCGGAGCCTCTCTTCCACTTGCTTCACTGTGTTCCTCCCAGCATGACCTTCCCACCTTTCTCAGGTGTCTGGATGGGGGCGAATCTCCAAGGAAAAGCAATTTAGAACAGCATTAACCACAGCCTGGCCTCTGACCCCACACTACAGCTTAAAGCTTCTGACAGAACAGCCATGCTCACTATTGTTGGTCAGCTGGTGTAAAGAAAATCATGCTGAAACACACACAAACACACACCCACACACCTCCCTTGGGACTCCTTCACCTGCTGACCTCTAATAGAAAAGGGGATTATTGCAGGCTGTGCTGTGAATGCTAGAGCTCTTGTTGACCTTGCAGCAAAACTGCATTGTGCTTGAGATACATCGATAATGACTAAAACCTATGCTGGTGCTGCATCCAGTTAGACAACACAGGTTCTCTACTACTCACTTTGTTTTTTTAAACACACGAGGATCATGTACCTTACAATGGACTGTAAATACATGGGTAATGTTAACTGTGGTTCAGCTGGAAATAAATCAGTGGGCCTGAAACAGTGAACATTTTAGCATCTTGTGTTAGAAACATGTAATACATAATAACAATTTAAAACAAAGCCTGATCAAATTTCAAAATAATAATGGCAGCATTGAAGGTACATACCTATGTGCATATCTACATATCTTATCCTCCGCAATCTTTTAGTTGTGAGTTTGTTGGTTTCAGTGAATCAGTGAAGTCAGTGAGTTAGTGTGCAAAATGCTGTCCATTTGTAGAATATTAAATATAAAATGTAATGTTAACAACCACCAGCACAGTCAGAATAGTGATAAGTTTGCTATCATGTACCAGCAAGGGTCATCTGGCTTGGTCTGTTCTAATGCTCGTTAAATTATCAGTTCAAATCTGCACATATATTTAAGAAAAACACAGCTATGATGATATGGTTCATGTTAGGCTGCTCAAGTGTTAGCGTTAACTGTGAAACAATTCTACATTTTAAAAAGATGCATATTACTTTCGTTTTTATGCACGACAGAGAAGGTGATGTAAAAGAAGGATAGGAAACACAGGTATGAGTTTTGTTTAAGGGGGTGAAAAACGTGCGCTCTTATGCATTGCATTGCACTATGCATGTAACAAATGGCTGCAACTTACTAAAGATGCACTGCATATGTGATGTTTTATTTTATACATCAATTTGTAACATTCATTTGTATTACTTTTGTCTTATTTGTTTTATTGATGTGTTTTTGAAAATCAATTTAAAAAGTAGTACATAGAGTATTTAAGAGCATTTTCCTGAGTAAATACAGTAGGTTGAATTATTTATTGATTTATAATTTATAAACATACATTGTAACATTTCCAAGACATACAAAGTTGGATTGCAGTGGACACAAACTCAATAGTCCTGCAAGAAAGTCACATTATTTGCATGCTTAAAATAGTAACCTATGGCCGTCATTCCCGCAGATACTGGATGGATGATGGAAAAGCAGGCTTTTCCTCTCACAAACAGTCTGCTTCGTGCCACACAATCACATTTGTTATTATAGATTGCAAGTATTTGTGATAGCCGGCATGACACGCAGGAATGAGAAATCAACTGGGATCTGTTCATTTAAATGTGACAATTCACTGCTTTTCTTAATATTAGATGATTGTAAATGAAATGGTGGCACAATGAAGCTGTGGTTAGCGCTGTCCCCTCACAACAGGGAGGCTCTGGGTTCTAGCCAGCTGGTTGGTTCTGTGCCCATATGACTTGCGCCAGAATCATTTGAAACATTGGAAACAGCTAAAGCATTTAGGAATTGGGTAGATGCAATGCTGGAGTTACAGCCTATGAGTCTATGATGATAGATAAAAGGCAGCATATTAAAGGAAGCTTTCTCTGTTTAGGACCAATATAAAAGTTTGACTTGAGACAAAAATCTTTCCATGTATTTTATTCTTCTTCTTCTTCCTGCTACAAATGCCACATGCTAAACAACTTAGAAGAAAAGGAGAATCTGAATTTACCAGTCAGTTCATGTTACAACAATTATTAATCACATTCTTTGGACTGTGACTGAAAGAACAAGATTGCTGATACATGCAGCTGAAATTAATTCTTCACAAGGCTGCTAAGCCTGAGGTCTCTGCTCTGGTACAATGTCTCACTCTTGCCCAGGGAAGAGCTCTACATCGAGCGTTAACTCCATGAGTGTAGGCGCAATCCTACAGCCGCAGCTCGCTTGAGCTGTAGTGACTCACCTAGCACTTTGTTAAGAACTTCAGAGACCACAGTAGAGCCTTCAAATTTGAAATATTTGAAAGAAGAAAGAATTAAAATGCCAAGCAATTAACTAACAAATTAATCAACAATGAAACATAAGCTTACTGATTCCCTATAGCTTTTTGCTAATAAAGGTTCAAAGGTTTTTTTTCTTTTTTGCTACAATTTAGCTACAGTTCAGTCTCCTTTGTTGCCAGTTCTTTCCCTGATCACATTTCTCTTTCTTTCTGCTGCTCTTGAGAAGGGCTGGCAGAAAATCCTCATCTATATGGAAGCTCCATATATCATGTGTTGCGTTGTTTACCAATAGCACATAACAGCCACACAGCGTAGAGAGAAGAAGATGTGAAGACGGACGAGCAGACAGGAATGAAAGTGATAAAAGTGGTGTCTTTTTTGATAATCGAGCTGGATCAAAGATGTTGGCGGTGTGTGGGCTTTTACTCTTAAAAACAAAAGCTGTGGGTACTGGCATCACTCAGTCTTAAAACACCTGGACAAGTGAACCACTCTCACTTCGTCTCAATTTGCAACTCCAACTTCAGAATGCTGCTGCTGAGCCAGTCCAAGTTAGCTCTGTTTGGATGAGTAATAACACAGTAGCTAAACGATAACTGAAAATGGTTACAACCATCAGGTCAAGTGGTGTCCTGCACTAAAGAAAATGTGTTTATAGCCATCCTCTTTCTTCATGTGAATGCAACGAGCCATGCCTTTACCAGTGGATAATAAACAAAACGAAAACAACAAACTATGGCCTTGATGAATAGAAGTGAAATGCAACTAAAATTGACATCTCTTTTGCATGTTTTTATACTTATAACTGACTGTAATGTTCAGTTACACAGTGTGTCCAGTATTGTGAATTTTTCACCTCAAAGTCCGGTTCATTTGATTAGCATTAATACATATTTATCATACTGCACAGTTGGACTATTTGGAAATGTGGTCTTGCACACAGTTCATGTGTAATCAAATGCGGTCAGCAGGAGGTGTGAAAACAATCATACCAAAACAAACATGTGGGCTGGTATTTTACTACCATTAACGGATCTGTTTCTCACCTTATGGATCGTAGATGTTGAAGCTGAACACAGTTCAGAATGTTCATGGGTGGCATCTCCAAATTACCCAAACCATACATTATAAACCCAAACAAAGTGGACCTATTGGGATTGTGTATAATATGTCAGTTGATCAGTGGGTGGGGGCAAACATGTTCAGGCACAGTATGAATCAATTACCAAACGTGACATTACCCTTTAACATTGATCATGTTTGAACCCCCCAAATTACAATTATAGTTAACACAGCCACAAGTGGTAAGTTTGCTGTAAATTAATGTGCAAATTAGCTTGCAAAGCTATCTTGGTTATCCCTGTTAGTCATGTGAGTACATGTTGCACTTTTTTTGTTTTAATGTTTGTTAGGATAAGCTTCTACCCTGATGAGATGTAACACATCCAAAATCCATCCATCCATCCATCCATTTTCTACCGCTTATCCTATCCCAGTGCCTTTGGGCGAGAGGAAGTGTACGTCCTGGATGGGTCGCCAGGCCATCGCACGGCCAACACATATAGGCAGACAACCATTCACACTCACAACCACGCCTACGGTCAACTTAGAGTATCCAATTAACCTAGTCCCCTCTTGATGTCTTTGGACTGTGGGAGGAAGCTGCAGTACCCGGGGAGAGCCCGCACAGGCACAGGGAGAACATGCAAAATCCACACAAAGGCCCTCACTCGAGCTGGGGCTTGAACCTGGAACATTCTTGCTGTGACGCGACAGTGTTAACCACTGCACCACTGTACAGTACCGTCCCACATACAAAAGCAATTCCATATTCATTTTTTTGTAGGGAAATTAATAAAAATAACTATAATTATCTTGCAGTTTTAGTGTGAAAACCTGCCTGAATAACAAGATGTGGAAGTGAATGGTTTTAAAATTGTCCTCCAGGGCAATTTACACATTTTTTCTAGAATTGTAGTTGCCCTATTATATGTAATAAACCTCCATCTTTGCATCAGTGAGCCCAACCTGGAAGAAAACGATATAAAATCTCAACCCAGAGCAAAAGACCTCCCAGGGAGGGTCAAGCAGAACAATAACTGTTTTTATACACAGCATTTATGAAGCTGCAATTAGCCTGTTTCTCATGCCTCATTGACCTCACACTGAACCTTCTGAGGTCTGTCTGCAGAAACCCCCCATTAGTTTCCCATTAAAATGTCATTAGAGCCAAGCCAGTGATCTGTCTCACATGGGTCGCTATCATTTCTCATTGGCAGGAAAGAGAATGTGCAAAGCTCTGAAATTCTTTGGTATTGTTGATGACAATGTAGTTTTCATATCAACAGTTAAAACAAATGTATGCTCTATATAAAGAGAGAGAGATTTTTTTTTCCAAAATGAGATAATAAAGCCAAAATCTATTAATATTGATAATATAATTATGAGCAGGATGAATTGCCAAGGGCAGTTAAAAAAAGACTAGTAGATAAACGCATACAGAATCACTAGAGTCTCATCTTTTCTTTGAACTTGTTCCACAATATTGATGACCTTAGGGACAAAATCTGATTTTCTGTAGTGCTCAGCCTGGATTCACACATAAAAAACACCTCAGGGTGTCTGGCTCATAGGGGAATAAAAGGACAAATGTTGTAGAGTTCTAATTCAACACAGAGCATCACAGTGCAGAGCATACTCTTTCAATTGAGGCTTACATTCCTCCTTCAAGATGAAGCTGAAACAGATAGACTCACTTGTTACTGTACTATTCAGAGAGTAGTGAATCTTGATTCAGACAGGAACAAAGAAAAGCAAATGATTCCAGTTAATACTTGCTTCAATGAATATGATGTTTATGAAAATCAAACATTAAGGTTATGTAATGAAAGAGAACTAAATAATCCAAGTTTTGAATCTTGGAATGCCAGAAGCAGGTGAATAATTACAGCCACTAAAATTAAACTCTCCATTCTGTTATCCACGTATACAGATTCATAATAACAGAGGTAGAGGTAGCAAGAGGGACCCCTGAGGCTGACATAATTTCTTTTCAAGATTTTATAAACATAGATTATCTAGCAATTTAATACTACCTCTGTGTCAGACTCCTTTAAAACTAATAAGATACAATATCAGTCAGATGTAAATAAGATAAAATGTTATTCTGGAGAATAGCTGCAGAACTGACGGGAGGAATTAGAAAGATCAATACAGGAGACAGCAGATGAAGTTAGTAACATGCATTCATGATATGTATGTAGCCTGCATAATGGGAATGCCCCCTTAAAGCTAGGTTCAGCACTGGAATTGTGTAGGCCAGCTTTGACTAAGAGATAATTATCAGATTCATCAGAAAAGGAAAGGTTTAAGTTTACTCTTGAATGTTGAGAGGGCTCCCACACCCAAACCAGATGATGGTTCCACAGGAGAGGAACTGCTGGTATTGCCTTGCTTTGTATTCCTTGATACCAGTATTTACAGTGCTTGACTGTATTCATTGTAGAGCTAATATGAAAACAGAGTTTTATCAGTCACTAAAGCAAGCAAAAGTTTTACTACTCCATCCATTTTCTTCCACTTATTCCTGTTAAGGGTTGTGGGAGGGCAGGAGCCTATCCCAGCGGCTTTCGGACGAGAGGCGGGGTTCACCCTGGACAGGTCGCCAGTCCATCGCAGGGCCAACACATAGAGACAGACAACCATTCACACTCACAGTCACACCTACGGTCAATTTGAAGTATCCAATCAGCCTAGTCCCCAATTGCATGTCTTTGGATGGTGGGAGGAAGCCAGAGTACCCAGAGAGAACCCATGCAGGCACATGGAGAACATGCAAACTCCACATACAGTAGAAAGATCCCATGCCCGAGCTGGGACTCGAACCCGCAACCTTCTTGCTGTGAGGCGACAGTGCTAACCACTGTACCACCATGCCACAATAGTTTTTCTACTATTGTTTCCTATATTTGCCAGAATGAGAATATTCTGAATTTAAAATTCATGTCAAGTCTGGAATGGACTTTTATCCGTCACTCTAGTCTAGGCTTATATCCTCTTCTCCTTCAACTGGTTGATTGACTTAAGAGGAAAGACCCAAGGGGGTCAAAGATCACTCCTAAACCCAGATTGTACCACCTTTTATATTGTCATAGCTTTAAAACAGACTAGTTTTTAGGTGCACTCTTCAATTTTACTTGAATTTCAACAAGAAGACAAATACTTAAGATGTATGTAGAATCCACTAGAGTTAAAGGGTACACACTGTGAATTTATATTTGAAAACTGAAATGGATCCACTAATCTGTGATTCAGGAAGTGTCGGAGAGGCGAGCAGCTGAATCAGCCCTGGTGAGGGTAATTGTTATTTAATGCAGAGTGTTCTCTTTCGTTAGCAAACACCGGGGTTTGTTTATGCAGGAGTGCAGCATGTTAATCAGCACCGTCTTGATTATGATTGGTGGGGCTGCGGATAATGCAGCCACAATCACCATTAGCCATTTGTGTTGCCATTACCAAGAGACTTTCGATTGCTTTACAGTGGGAATGTTTAGGGGAAATATCATCAGCTCTGATGGAATACTGAAGGTTTGCTTATCCCTGAAACAAAAAGCAAAAAGATCTACAGTATTAGAGCTGCAAAGAGTTTTTCCATTGATGTCTTGCATATATTCTATAGTAAACACCATTCAGACTTTTATTCCTCCCTAGATTGCAATTGAAGTGGCTGGAGGCAGAGGATATAAATTAAAGCATCTCTTCCTGGATATATCTGCTTTGCTCATATTAATAGCAGGGAGACCTCTCTTTGCTCCAGGCCGTTAAACTCTTGTCTACTTCTCATTCATTTAAAAGCTTCTTTTCTTAGCTCACATACACTGTACACTACAGTGCTATTGATCGGCTGAATTCAACATATTAGTACTGATGGATTGCTGTCTTAATGCTCCACCTGTCACTAGAAACGAGCTGGATGTCAGCAAGAGAGAGAGAAAGAGAGTCTGCACCATCAATTGCAGAGGTCACCTTTGATTGACTCTGAGGAATACGTTGGACAATTCAAGACATTAGAGTATGAAGCAAAGTGGGTGGAAATGTCTGCAACATATTCACTTGACTAATGCTAAGGTTGTAAAACTAGTGAGTGTTTTTATTTGCTTAAAATGTAATTATATAGGGGCCTTTATCGAATATTAGTATGACTAAATTACGATTGCCTCGAGGGGTTCAATTTTCCCTTTTTTTCATTTGTCATGAATCTCTCAAAATATTACATTATGCTCCCCTCTGCAAAGAAAAAAAATTCCTTTCCCATTTTTCAACTCTCCCACCCACAGCCTATAATGAGCTCTTATAATCCTGTTGCATTTTATTCTGCACTGAACATTAATTTGACATGGCCTCCAAAACGATCATACCTACTCATAACTTTGAATCTTAAAATCCCCTTGATGAGGCTTGCATTCCACTTGCCACAACTAGATTTAAGAGACAGGACACCAATCAGACCTGAGGCTCTGAGGTCTCCTGATAGTGTGTGTAATCCGTCATTTTGTGACTTTGTGTGTTGACAAAATCTTCTAGAGGGTGTGACTAACAGTGTGTGAAATTTGTTGCTATTTGTATGTGTTGTTCAGGTTTTTCTACACCGGTATAAGCTTTAAGGTTTGTGTGAGTGCCATGTTTGTGTGTGTGTGTGTCTGTGTGTGTGTGGCTGCGCACGCTTTATCTGCTTACGACTGCACACAGGCAGAGAGGCTATCAGCCTGCTTCCTGATGTCTCAGAGTTTTATTAATCCAAATAGGTGGCACCTTACGCCAAGCTATCACTCAGCCAGCTCTTGGGAAGCTTTCCATTAGGCAGGTGAAATCCCCTCTTGGCCCTCAGCTGACATATTAGTTCAATCTTCCCTCGCAAGGTCAGACCATTTCAATTGGCCTCCACACTGTGACAGCTGCACTGTCTCTGGAAGCCACACCGACTGACTGACTGACTGACTGACTGAAGGATGGACACCTGCACCAGGGTGAGGGAGATGGCAATATCTGGTGTTTGTCCATCACCCTCAGGTTGTCCAGCTGTACGCTGACTTTATCTGCCATTTCGGTTGATGTCTCTGCCCATGTAACTTCCTGGTCTGTCTCACAAATTCAACAAGAAATGGCAGCACGTCCACACCACACCACACACGCCCATGCCCCCACCACACACACACACACACAGTCTGTGTTTAGCAACCGTAGACACTATCTTGTCTGTTGTCCTAGATCCACCATGCACATGTTTCTGTTCATCACACAAAATATTTTTGGTCTTTTAACTGTGTATACAAACAAAGAATGAACTATATGTTCCTAATAGTAATGGGAGATGGAAAGATTGCCAGATGAAGGCCATTATCACTAATTTTGATACTACAAACAAGCAGAAATGCATGACATACAATAAAATCAGGTCAGTAGAAGTAGAACAGTCTGTCGATGCACCTATCTTCCCATAAATGTGCCCCAACCTAACAGAGCAGTACAAAATTGACATTATCAAATAAAAACATGACAGCTATGCTTTAAATGAGCACAAGTAGTTGTTAGGCTATATAAGAAATAACTTGCTGCCCACTTCATTAGGTACAATTGTGGCCCAATCCAGGAGGTTTACCAGAAATTTTAAATTCACAAGCATAATAATTTTCCGTCTTGAAGAGAAGGTGTAATCTATCTACCTGTTCATTATTGAGAAATTAGTTTACAGTGGTATTTACTTGACCGGTATTAGTTGTGTTTCTAATAAATTGCATATATGAGGGGAGGATATTAGAAAAACCTCTCAATTTAAGCCACCCCAACAACTCG